>NC_037673.1:74945346-75060951 GCF_003255815.1 Theropithecus gelada
AAAAATACAAAAAATGAGCCGGGCGAGGTGGCGGGCGCCTGTAGTCCCAGCTACTCAGGAGGCTGAGGCAGGAGAATGGCGTAAACCCGGGAGGCGGAGCTTGCAGTGAGCTGAGATCCGGCCACTGCACTCCAGCCTGGGCGGCAGAGCGAGACTCCGTCTCAAAAAAAAAAAAAAAAAAAAAAAAAAAACCAAACCTATCCATTTCAGGTAAAATGCCAGTGTTTAAAAATACATCAAAAAGTATGCTTGATATACCACATTTAAAATTACATTATTAGGCTGGGTGTGGTGGCTCATACCTGTAATCCCAGCACTTTGAGAGGCTGAGATAGGCAGATTGCCTGAGCCTAGGAGTTCAAGACCAGCCTGGGCAATATGGGGAAACTCCATCTCTACAAAAAATTAGCCAGGCATGGTGGCGCACACCTGTGGTCCCAGCTACTTGAGAGGCTGAGGCAGGAGAAATCACCTGGGCCAGGAAAGTCAAGGCTGCAGTGAGCTGAGATCATGGCCACTGGCCAAAAGAGGAGATTCTGTCTCAAAAATAATAATAATAATAATAATAATAAATAAATTACATTTAGAATTGATATGGCACATTCCATTTTATTTGACTTTAAATATTCTCCTCTTCCCATATGATTTCCACTAACTCAAGCTAAATTCTGAGAACTGACAGTATATGCCTGGGAAATCTAAAGAAAGTAACCTCTTGTTAATAACTAGAGTTTAATTCTTGTTAATATAGGTAGTACTGTTTAACCTATTGCCAAATAGATTAAACTCCTGGTGTTTTATTAAAAATCTAAGCGATTTCCCAATAGACATCCAGTTCTTAAAAACTTTATTTATTTTTGAGACAGAGTCTAGCTCTGTCACCAGGCTGGAGTGCATTGGCACGATCTCGGCTCATTGCAACCTCCATCCCCCGGGTTCAAGTGATTCTCCTGCCTCAGCCTCCCAAGTAGGTAGGATGACAGGTGCGCACTACCATGCTCAGCTAATTTTTGTATTTTTAGTAGAGATGGGGTTTCACCATGTTGGCCAGGACGGTCTCGATTTCTTGATCTCGTGATCTGCCTGCCTCGGCCTCCCAACGTGCTGGGATTACAGATGTGAGCCACCGCGCCCAGCCTTAAAAACTTTAAAAACAAATGAATTAGGCTGGGCGCAGAGGCTCAGACCTGTACGCACTTTGGGAGGCCGAGGCAGGCGGATCACTTGAGGTCAAGACCAGCCTGGCCAACATGGTGAAACCATGTCTCTACTAAAAATAAAAAAATCAGCTGGGTGTCATGGCAGGGGCCTGTAATCCCAGCTACTCGGGAGACTGAGGCAGGAGAATGGCTTGAACCTGGGAGGCTGAAGTTGCAGTGAACCGAGATTGCACCATTGCATTCCAGCCTGGACAACAAGAGTGACACTCCATCTAAAAAAAAAAAAAAAAAAAAAAAACTAATAAAATGTTGTTATAAAGGCCATTTAAGTGCTAATATTACCTTCAACAAACAATCATAATACTCTTAGGTACACTTTTCTTTTATACTTACTACAAACTAAATGAGTGGATACTCAGTCCATATATTATCTAAACAAATAAATGTTCTAATAAGTAAACTCAAGATTGGAGAGAAAGATCCGGAGATACTTGACCAAAATGTTAACATTTGTGAAATTTGAAAAGTGGATATGTGTATAGTATTCCCTGTATTATTGTGAATATTTAAAGTTGCTCAAAACAAACAATAACACATCACAGCACTTCTCTAGGAATTCTTATTGACAAAGCAAAATTTGAATAATCAGCCACATTTTATTTTATATAATACAGGCCGGTGTTTTTTTTTTTTTTTTGAGACAGGATTTTGCCCCAATGCCCAGGCTGGAGTGCAGTGGTGCAATCACAGTTCACTTTACCCGTGACCTCTCAGGCTCAAGCGATCCTCCTGCCTTAGCCTCCGGAGTACCTGGGACTGCAGATGCACGTGCACCACCACATCCAGCTTTTTTTAGTTTGTAGAGATGGGGTTTCACTATGTTACCCATGCTGGTCTCAAACTCCTGGGCTCATGCGATCCTCCCACTTTTCAGCCTCCTAAAGTGCTGGGATTAAAGGTGTAAGCCACCATGCCCAGCCTAGGTCATTTAATTGCCACATAACAATACATGCTATGATTAGAATTACACTATCCAATATGGTAGCCACTAGCCACCTGACCACTAAGCATTTGAAATTCAGCTGGTGTAACTGAGAAAGTGAGTTCATTTAAACTTTATCTGATACTCAATTCAGTGTCTGAAAAGCTTTTAAGAATTTTCAGACACTGAATGACTTGAGGACCATGCAGAAAAGACTTAGCTGTAATTAGTACATGGAACAACCTGGGTATGTGAATCTACTTTTTCCAATAGAAATTTAAATTCAGATCAAGTATTTCCAATAAACATTTAACATTCAAATTGAGATGTGCTCTAAATGCAAAATACATAATGGATTTCAAAGACAGTATTTTTTTAAAAATGTAATATAGCTCCATGATTTTTACGTTAATCACTTTAAAAAAGATAGCATTTTGGATAAACTGTGTCAAAATATATAAAAATTGATTTTGACTTCCTTTTTAGAACCTTAAAACTAAATTTCAAATAACATGTTGTTCACATCGTATTTCTTGTGGAGAATGTTGGACTAGACAATATTTTCTGTAGCCAGTTCCTTACCAACAGACATATAGGTAGTTCTCATTTTTGCACTGTTACAAACTAGCATTACAAACAATGTTCCTGTACGTTTTCTTGTGCACACACACAAGAGATACACTAGAAGCAGAATTCCTAGTCATAGGGTATCAGCACAAGTCACAGCACCTGTACCAATTTACACTCATTAGTTTTACACCACACTCTCCTAACATTTGGTAATGTCCACATAACATCTTTAATTTGTGCCAATTTTGGACATGAAATTGTATTTCACTGTAGTTTCAATTTGCATATCCCTGACCACTAGTGAGCTTAAGCAGCTATTCATGTATTTCTGGGCCATCTGAGCCCAACAAATTGCTATACTCATTTCTGAGCTTGTTTAAAACCTTATTTTAGCTCCAATAGTGAAAAAGCCAGAGTCTAAAATTCAGCACTCAAACCACATCTCATATATCCAATTCGAACCACATAAAGGTAAATTATGGTCCTTTGGTATAAAATTTAGTTTTTATTTGGTATAAAATTTAGTTTTTATTTTTCCATACCAAAGTGTTTCTGATACTCCTCTAAATTATTTCATTGTGAAAGGGTGAGCTGTGGAGGTAATGGAGGAGTAAGTAAATGCATGTTAGTCAAACTTTTAACTTAGAGCTGCTTAAAATGTTTTCCTGGCTCAGCATCAAAAAACAATTTACACAAAACATATTTAATGTTAAACTAGAGGTCAAAAATAACACAGTTCTATTGCCAAATAAGTTAAACTCCTGAGTGTTTTTCAAACAGTAAATTCCCACTCTCTTTCTCTATGCAATTTTCTTTCCAACATCCCTCAGACTTGGAAGTGACTCATCTGATCAAGTTTTGTCTAGTCACAGGTACTAATTACAGCTAAGTCTTTTCTGCATGGTCCTCAAGTCATCTAGCTACAAGTCTACCAATGAATAGCATCTGTTATTTTATGTATGGTAGTCATACAGTCTCAATTTCCCAAGATTATCCAGGTTTCATATTATTTTATTTTTTTCTGTTGAAAATGGGCTATATTAAATATAATTAAATGTGACTTATACTTTGTTTTTTTTAATTATTATTTTTAAGAGATGGGGTTATGTTGCCCAGGCCTAACTTGAACTCCTGGGCTCAAGGGATCCTCTCACCCCAGCCTCCCGCTGGGACACTGGACACAAGCTACCTCACCCCACATTACTTGCATTTTTTGTCAGCTAATGTCTCAATTTTGGGTTTTGCTAATATAATCCCTGTAGTGATGTGGTATTTGTGCTTGGATGCATTAGCTCTATTTCATAAAAGCAGTGTTAATACAACCCAGTCATCATGGCATCATAGAAACCCAAATACATTTTCTGACTGTGAAAAGCAATTAACATTTTTCACTGACCAAAAATATGATACAGGAATACAATAATCTAAGTGGGAGGCCTTTTCCCTATTTAGCTTTCCTGAAAGTGAATTATATTAGAGGTAGAGGGAGATTGACTTCTGAGCTACCTGAGAAAGGGAATCCTATAGATAAACGGGCACCTTAACAAGACAAGCTTACTACAGTGTTTTTCAAACCCCAGGTTACAATCCAGGGAGTCATGATCAATTTAATGGTCAAAAGGGGTATTTTTAAAAGTGAATGAAAATGCAAAATATCAAAAGTGCATCGTACTTGTTGAGGACATATATCTTGTTCCAAGAAACTTTCAGCCACATATTTATATATGCTTGTCACAATGTAAGATGCATTTTTTTTTTTTCCCCTGCAGAACATGATCAAAAGGTTTGAAGACCTGGGCATACAAAATGCTTCTATTTAACATTCATGAAAATTCTGTGAAGCAGATACACAACACCCATCTTATAGTATGAAAACAGTGCTCCTGAGTGACTTAAAATCGCACAGCTAGCAAATGATAAAAGCCTAGTTTTTAACACAGATGAAAATGGAATTAAACCACTGGACATCAAATAACTAAAATTAAAACCATGAGTTATCTTTTTTTACCAGTCAAAATAGAAAACATTTTTAATGACTAAATTCAATGTTAGTGAGAGCTTAAGGAAACCTGACACTTTCCAAAGCAGCTGGTGGGAGTATAAATTAGTAAAGTCTTTCTGAAAAACACCTTGGCAATGCATATCAAAAGCCACTATATAGCCATGAGAAAACAAAGTTGTAGCATATCCAGTGACATAAAATGTGCAATATAATAAAGAAAATAGTTTACAAATAAGTGGATACTGTATAAAAACATGTCTATAAAGCCTAAGAAAAAAATACACGGAGGATACACTTACTTCAGCCCTTGCTCTGCCTCTCCTCCTCTCAACACAGACACCAGAGTGATCCTTCTAAAAACTCAACCTAGCATTGAAATACTCTAGGAAAAAAAAGGTGGGGTGGGGAGGCAGAATAAAGTAAGCATGAGAAAATGCAGATGGCTATTAAAGTGGGTCGAATGATGAGTCCTTTTCTGTATGTCTGGAACATTCAATAATATATAATTTTAAAATAATAAAACATAAGTCAGGTAGATCATTCCTCACAACTCTCCAATGGCTTCCCATCTCACTCACAGTAAAATACAAAGTCCTTAAAATGGCCTAAAGGAGGCCGGGAGCAGTGGCTCATGCGTATGCTATCCCAGCACTCTGGGAGGCTGAGGCAGGCGGATCACCTGAGGTCAGGAGTTCAAGACCAGCCTGACCAACATGGTGAAACCCCATCTCTACTAAAAATGCAAAAAATTAGCCGGGCATGGTGGCGCATGCCTGTAATCCCAGCTACTCAGGAAGCTGAGGCCACTCACAGTAAAATACAAAGTCCTTAAAATGGCCTAAAGGAGGCCGGGAGCAGTGGCTCATGCGTATGCTATCCCAGCACTCTGGGAGGCTGAGGCAGGCGGATCACCTGAGGTCAGGAGTTCAAGACCAGCCTGACCAACATGGTGAAACTCCATCTCTACTAAAAATGCAAAAAATTAGCTGGGTATGGTGGTGCATGCCTGTAATCCCAGCTACTCAGGAAGCTGAGGCAGGAGAATTGCTTGAACCTGGGAGGCAGAGTTTGCAGTGAGATCACACCATTTGCACGTCAGACTGGGGAACAAGAGCAAAACTCCACCTCAAAAAAAAAAAAAAAAAAAGAAAGAAAAGAAAAAAAAAATGGCCTAAAGGCCTTGTGCCAGTGTTTCTCAACCCTGGCTGCACATTAGAAATCAGTTTCCACACCCCGAATCAGTGGCCTGGGTGGGGAGCTCAGCATCAGTTGTTTTTAAGAGCCTCTAAGGTGATTCGCATGCGTAGCCAGGAGGGAGAGCAACTAGAGGCCACAACCCCCTCCTCCCTGTCTACCGTCATTTGTCCTTTGCCCTCTTTTGTTCCAGTCACAGTGGCCTTCCTGATGTTCCTCAAACATGCCAGGCACTGCCCCTGTCATGGCCTTTGCCTGAAGTGCTCTTTTCCCTCAGGTCTGCCCAGTATGTTTCTTCCTCTCCTCCAGGTCTTGGCTCTAATGTTACCTTCTCAGTAGAGCCGTTCTTGGTCATTCTATGTAAAAATTACAGTCCCTTCCAGGACTCCCTCTTCCCTTTCTTTCTTTTATTTTCCCCCATGGTACTTATCACCATCTGACACACAATATACTATCTTATATATTGTCCCTTTCCCCCAAGTGAAGTATAATCTCCTCAAAGGCAAGGATTTTAACTGTTCTAATCATTGCTGTATCCTCAGCATCTCAAATTTCTGGCACATATTAGATATTCAGAAAATAATAATAAATGAATGAATGCTTATATACCAAAATGTTTAGAGTTGTTGATGGTGGAACTACAAGTGACTTATTTTTTCTTATCTCAATTTTCTATGTGAACATACATTTTTAAGAAAAATGGTTTTTTTAAGCAAATAATTTTTTAATCCAATGTATTTGCTTGCTTTTAAATACACAGCTAGTGGAATATTGTCTTAAATAAATACATCCATAGAGCTGCAGATTTGTGCACTTTACTGAATATGACATGCTTTAAATTTTTTAACAAAGTAAATGCCAGTTGAAAATATTACAGCCCTAGTCCGGGTGTGGTGGCTCATGCTTGTATTCCCAGGAATGGGAGGCTGAGGTAGGAGAATCACTTGAGCCCAGAAGTTTAATCACTTGAGCCCAGGAGTTAAGACCAACCTGGACCACTAAGTGAGACTCTACTAAAAAAAAAAAAAAAAAAAGTTGGCCAGACATGATGGTGCATGCCTATGTCCCAGCTACTCAGGAGACTGAGGCAGGAGGATCGCTTGAGCCCAAAAGTTTGAGGTTATAGTGAGCAATGTTTGTGCAACTATACTCCAGCTGGGCAACAGAGTGAGACCCTGCCTCTAAAAAAGTGTTTTTAATAAAAAAAAAAAAATTATAGCCCCAGTGATATTGGATTCATCTAGCAAACAGATTTGGGGATACTCTTGTCCGGAGAATGTTTCTTACAAAAGAAATCAGCCACAAATTTCCAACTGACCAAGTTTTGCCATCAACTATGTCTGTTCAGAATTCTCTCTGTAGTGCAGTTATCCCATACAAGTTATCCTACACAAGTAAGCTTTAACTACCAATATAGCTTTAATTGTGAACCAGCAAGCTTGCCCTGAGGAATCCCATAAATATGAACTTTAAAGAAGCCAATCATCTAAAGCTGGATAAAAATTCCTAACTGGTTCTCCAGTTATCACAGCATAAAAGATGATGGTTTAACTAAACAAGTACAGATAAATAATAGCTGAACCAAATGATAAATAGAAAAAGTATCACTTCTACTAAAGCAAGCTTGCCCAACTCAGGCCTGTGGACCACATGAAGCTCAAACAGCTTTGAATGTGGCCCAACACAAATTTGTAAACTTTCTTAAACATTATCAGACTTTTTTGTGATTTTTTTTTTTAAGCTCCTCAGTTATCGTTAGTGTTAGTGTATTTTATGTGTGGCCCAAGACAATTCTTCCTCCTCCAATATGGCCCAGTGAAGTCAAAAGACTGGACACCCTTATACTAAAGATTTGTATTTGGCAGACATTCCACAATATTCAAATGGATTATATTAATATTAGAACTCCAATTTCAGTTGCCTCATCCAACCATTTAAGAACCAGTTATTTTCAGTTCTTTTAAAATTCATGCCCTGGAGTCTGGACAAAGTGGTAATACCTAACTCTTAAATATTTCTTAATCAAAAACAGCCTCTCATTATATGAAAGAGTTCTAGAATCTCAATCGAGTGCTCTTTTGAGACATTTGAAAAGAAGTAGTCTTATTTCTTAAGAAAAGAGACAGAAGTGGTAATAATAATTACAAAGGTACTACAAACAGCAGCATGAGCACAACATATCACCCTGCAACAATTTAACATCATGACAACAATTTTAAAAACTTTATTCCAATACTAGGTATGGCTAGACTACAGTGAAAACTGAAAAGTTTATATAAATTTCTAAGTTACACCGTAACATTAAAAAAATTTGACACCATCCTATCACCAGTATATCCTAAACGTATTTACTCTTTTCTGTTTTGTAGGTACTTTGGCAGAAATAGCAAAAGTATTTGTTTTTGGAGCCTGTTAACTATTCTAAATTTTCTTTTTTAAAAAAGAAAAAAAGAGACAGGCTCTCAGTCTGTCTCCCAGGCTGAAGTGCAGTAGCATGCTCATAGCTTACAGCTCACTGCAGCCCCAAACTCCTAGGCTAAGTGATCTTCTCCAGTCAGCCTCCCAAGTAGCTGGGACTAAAGATGTGTACCATCATGCCCAACCAATTTTTTTTTTTTTTTTTTTTTTTATAGAGACGGGATCTCACTTTGTTGCCCAGGCTGATCTAGAACTCCTGGCTTCAAGGGATCATCCTGCCTTGGCCTCCCAAAGAGCTGAGATTATAGGCATGAGCCACTGCTCCTGGTCTTTCTAAACTTTCTAAGACTAAATTCTTTCTCCCTGTATTGGTAATATAGTGAGACAGCAAATTTCTGATTATCTCAGTTCCCTAAAAGATGCCTTCACTGAATTAAGATTTAAAGTTCTCCCTTGAATTGTTTAACAGATTGATAAAAGAAACTCCCATTGGATCATCAAACCACTCAGTATCTTAATGACAGTGCTAGGCAAAAAAATCATCTGTTTGCTGTTACACCCAAACAAGACTACAACTCAATACACTCCTCACTCATTTGCCAAGAAACTCAGTCAGGTTGTTTTCTACTCTGATGATGATATCATCTCAGGTTCCCACTACATCTATTCATCTTTTTCTCTTCAACAATGTGTTTTCAACTATCCTGTTTTACCTTGTTCCTGATTTTACAAAATATTAAAAATTCTCTGCAGAAACTGAATGGTTACAGATCTAACATAATGAAAACTGAATAGCTTAAACATTATTGATGGAGTCAAAAAAGTAATAGTGACAGGAAAAAAAGCTGATGACAATTTCTAACCTTCCGCAGTTGGAATTATGTGATGTCTCAGCAATTTTCCTTTTATAAATTGAGCACACAAATTAAAATTACTCAACAACAACTTCCATCATTTGTCCTAAAGGAGGGAAGCCACAGGCTGCATAATTCAAACTCAGAAATTTAAATATGCTACTCCTAAATCTGAAGACAAAGGCCTAAACCTATAAAATGGGTATGTGGTACATTCTTTGGCTATAATTAACATTTTAAAGAGCTTAACACGTGGTCAGACACTGTTCTAAGCACTGTGCCTGTGTTACTGAACTCTCAGCCTTTATGAAGTTGTTATTACTATCCCTCTTTTGAAGATGAGGAACCTGAAGCATACAGACAGTATGTAACTGCTCAAGATGACACATTATAAAGCTGGCATACTGTCTGGCTCTAGAGCCCGTATCTTTATCTTATACTGAGTCACTGAATGGGAGAATAATTATTTTATCATGTAAACCTGACAGTTCATCGCTGTCACCAAACTCATGCCTGACCCATGCGAGGTGTTCAATAAATGCTGGAAAAATTAAATTCTTAGAATTTTTTTTTTTTTTTTGCCTGAAAGAAACAAATTCAGGTGAGAAGAACAGCAGGGGAAAAGCAGAAGGTATTTTTGAACCTCATACTTTATCAAAATATTCTGTCATCCTTCTCAGAATGCCACATGTGATAAAATCTAGCCAATGTCTAAAGCAAATATGAGATGCTTTGGAATGAATAACCAACTTCTAGTCTCAAAGCCTCAACAGGCTAACACTATTATTATTTTTTGTAATCTGTTATAGAAGTGGGATCATTCTATCAAAATACAGATTATTTTCCCGTGCAGAAAGAAGACTTAAGAACTAGGATAATTGTAATGACTGAAAATAAGTTTTCAGAGCCTTCCAAACCACACTATAATTCCAATCAAGTACTACAGCACAAACTGTCTTCAAAATACAGATAAAAGGTAAGTGTTATCAATGCACATATATACACCTCATGAAAACACTCAGGTACCCTGAAAAGTGCTTAACAGTAATCATAATTCTGTTGCTTGTACTATCCCACTCTGTCAATAAAATTCAGTAAAGAGACAAGTATGAAGATATATCAATAACTTGTCACTTACTCTGGATGCTAGTACCAGGATCTTCACAGTTCTCTCACCTTTGTTACTGAAATATTATACCTGACAATAGTAATAGCACAAAGCCCCCAAATACTATATAAATAGGAATCCAGTCATCAACATTGCTCAGGAATCTACCATCTGCATTGATGGCATTGCTCACCTCTTCCACATCTCTTCCAATTGAAATGATGAAAATGAAAGGGTTCTAAGAAAACAGTTCTGAGTGGAAAAAACATGAACTCAAGCTATGTTTATTTTTTCCCTCACACTACAATAATTAACACAAACAGAAGACTTCTGTGACTAAATGTGGGGGATTTCTCCCCACCAACCACCTGAAGCAATCACTTTTGCAGTGGACACCATCTGGGTGTCCTCTAATTTAATTTCGATACTGTCTACCTGGAGGTAGTATAGTGTCAGACCGCACAGGCTGAGAGCTCAGTCCCCCAAAACTGCCTTCTCTTTAGACACCCATTGCCAGTCTGGGTCTCCAGAAATTCTGACCAACTGGCTTTGAGTTGGGGTTCTACAACCCTCTCTTTGAGTTCAAATGATTTGCTGGAATAGCTCCTAGAACTCAGGAAAACACTTCAGTTTACCAGTTTATTGTAAAGGATGTAAAAGAATACAGATGAAGAAATGTGTAGGGCAAAGTATGGGGGAAAGGGTGTGAAGCTTCCAGGCTCTCTCCAGGCATGCCACCCTCCAGGAACCTTCACACACATTTAGCTATCCAGAAGCTCCCCAAACCCTGTTCTCTTAGCCCTTTTACGGAGACTTCACTGGATAGCCATGAATGAAGCATCGACAACCACGCCAAAATGTGATTGGACAAAAAGGGTATAATTTAATACTAATAAACTGAAAAAACCCAGTGAGGCCTATCTCTTCAGATTTTTCTGGCCTTTCTGTGCACACTCCTTCTCTAGAGTATGGGGCAGGACCCTCTCTGAAATGAGGATCTTCCTGATTCACAATCAGATCAGAGTCCTGCCTTGGGTAAGTAAAAATAGGACAAAAAACAGGTCGGAGAGAAATTCTGTTTCCTGAGACCTGCTTCTGAGGCTAAAGCACCTCAACATTATAACATTATAGAGCCTGTAACAAAGGCTATGAAAGTTATGAGCCAGGAACTGTGGACAAAAAACAATATATATCATAGCATCACAGCAGTCTAGCCTCACCTGTAATTTTTCGTATTTCTAGGACTTCTTCCAAACTGACGTTAAGAATTAGTTATAATCCAGAAACTATTTATTGGACAACTTACTTTTACTGGGTAAAAGTAATCATACCTTTTAAATTTAAGTGTCTTTAAGCTCATTGTTCAGATTTACCATTTACTTCCTATAAGAGGAAGAGATTTTTTTCTTTCCATGGTAATTTGGCCCACATGGGCTGAGCTTTTCTCATTCACAAGTTCTATCTCCGCCACTATCCCTTCTGTTGGCTGGATATGAGGCCACTGGATATGGATTTTTTTAGATCACAAACTTCAAAGGCAGCAGCATTCTGCTAAAAAGCAATCTGTTCAAATTGAACAGGGAGGTTCTCGGATTATCCAACATTTAAAGAGTAATCAATACACTAATCAATTGTCATTTTTAAATGTTCATGTTTGGACAAGAGTCTAGGGAAATTTCTGAAATGTCTAACAGTTTTTGAGAGCCAATACCTGAAATCTGAGAGAAGACAATGACATGAATGCTTCAGTACAACCACCTTTAAATTGCAATAAAAACTAAGAGGAGATAGAAAACAGGTCCATGATAAATTCTAAATCTAAGTTTAGCCAGGAATTGTAAGCATGCTTCACAAGTTTTTTTGTTTTTTTTTTTAATCAGTCTTTATCCTGGTTTTATTTTCTCCTTCCTTGGTAAGAAATGTCAGTAGATAGAAGATGATGAAGGCATACCTAAAGATATGCCACTGACTGAATAACA
Organism: Theropithecus gelada; assembly: GCF_003255815.1. NCBI lineage: Eukaryota > Metazoa > Chordata > Mammalia > Primates > Cercopithecidae > Theropithecus > Theropithecus gelada. The sequence goes on from NC_037673.1 coordinate 74,957,614, forward strand.
AAATTCTAAAAATGACTGCATTGGTACAATAAGTTATTATTTTCAGTTTTGCATGGACTATTAATTGTATTCATAATTAATCTTGGGAAGCAGAAATGGCATTTTAACAAGACCATTTTTATACTTACAATGAGGCATTTAAAGAGTCAGGATTAGAAACTACATCTTCCGTTTCCAAAATCAGAGTTCTTTCTATTACCGTTCTGTACTGATTTCCATATGCCTTTGCTGTAGAACTCCAACAAATCTTACATGCATTGAAATACTTATTCTACTCTCATTTCAGAAATTCTTTATAAGAAATAATACCTTTATGCATGGTGTTCAGATTATAGAAGGATAAAGGGGTCTGTAACATGCCAAAACTTAAATTGGCCAATGAAAATTTTACTGGATGGTTCAAAAGAAAGCTTTAGAATTTAGTTAGAGATATAAAATACTAGGCTGGGCACAGTGGTTCATGCCTGTAATCCTAGCACTTTGGGAGGTTGAGGCAGGCGGATTGCCTGAGCTCAGGAGTTCGAGACCAGCCTGGGCAACATGGTGAAACCTCGTCTCTACTTAAATACAAAATAAATAAATAAATAAATAAATAAAATACTAAAGTGTTTGTCAAACAAACTGGATCATTTTTAACTCACACTCTGTGCAATGATCTTAAGTTGCCTTAAGATGTCATTAAAAATAATTCCAATCTGTCAAAAATCAACCATAGGCCAGGCACAATGGCTCATGCCTGTAATCCTAGCACTTTGGGAGGCTAAGGCAGGCAGATCACCTGAGGTCAGGAGTTCAAGACCAGCCTGACCAACACGGTGAAATTCTGTATCTACTAAAAATACAAAAACTAGCTGGGTATGATGGTGGGTGCCTGTAATCCTACTTACTTAGGAGGCTGAGGCCAGAGAATCACTTGAACCCAGGAGGCAGAGGTTGCAGTGAGCTGAGATTGTGCCACTGCACTCCAGCCTGGGTGACAGAGCGAGACTCTGACAAAAAAAGAAAAAAAAAAAAAAAGCTGGATTCTGTAAAAATAAATTTTAATATGGCCTATTCTAGAAAGTACTTATTATTTCTTTGAAAATGATGCAATAAGGTAGGTTTTTTCTTCTGAATCATCACAATTAAATATTTGTGACACAGGCACAGGAGGAAAAACATACTTCACTGGGTGAAACTGGAAACAGAAGAGGGAAGATCAACAGAAGACTTAAATAAACTGACAGACTTTTAAATGTAGGACTGCATAAAAAACACTCTAACATTTGAAAAATTGAATTTATTGATAGCCCCTTCAAATGAGTATAGAAGGCTGAATAATGGCCCCCAAAGAAACCTAGACCTAGAAGCTGTGAATGTTGCCTTATTTGGCAAAAGGGATTTTGCAGATGTGATTAAGTTAAGGATCTTGAGATGGGTGATTACCCTGAATTAGCCACGTGGGCCCTAAATGTAATCATAACTATCTTCACAAGAGGGATGCAGAGGGACACTTAGCTACAGAAGGTGATATGATGAAGGAAGATACAGATTTGAAGATTCCCTGTGCTGGCTTTGAAGATGAAGGGAGACGCCATGAACCGGGAATGCAGTTCTAGAAGCTAACAAAGTCAAGGGAACCATTGTCCCCTACAGCCTCCTGAAGGAGTGTGGGCTTCTGACACTTTGATTTCAGCCCAGTTAAACTGCTTTCATACTTCTGACCTCTAGAACCATACGAGAATGAATGTGTGTTGTTTTAAGCCACCAAGTTTGTGTAATTTCTTATAGTAGATATAGAAAACTAATACAATAATAATGATACAAACCATCATCCAGTTAAAATCTATCAGCTCTCTGCCACCTAGAATTATTCTAAATTCTATTGTATGTGTTTTTTATTAAGAATGTTTAATAGTCACAGAATGACTGAAAACCAGCATAAAATCTTAATAAGAGGAACTTTATATTTATTAAAGCAATTTTAGGCAGTATGTTTGCCAACTGGGTGTCTTCGACTACAGTGTAATCTGATGAAAATTAAAGCTCAAGAATAACAAATTACTGTCATGGGACAAGTTATAGCAATTGCTCAAAAGTAACAAGCGTAGTTGAGTAGTAAGTCTATTATTCTCATTTCACTAAATAGCAAACCAACATGTCATTTAGAAATAGCACTGTCTCAGAAGCAAAAAGAATTCAAAAATAATGAAATTCAATGAGAGAATCAGAAACAAAAAGAAAAATTAAAGAAGAATAAAACAACAACAGAAGCAGCAGCAGTACTGTTACAAAAATAAAACACCTCAGAAGTAGGGGAAAAGGTGGAGAAAAACATTTTGTTGAATTCCTATTACACGTAAACACCTTATATATATAGTCTCATTTACATTTCAAACAACTCTAAGATATAAAAGTAGATTTAAAAAGTAATAACAAGACTTGGAGGAGGGGGCAGTTTAAATAACTAGTCAACGGTCACAGCTAGCATTGCTATTTCTGGGATTAAAATCCAAGACTAATTCCAAAGCCCATAACTTTTCACTACTGCCAAAGAAAAGTATGGTATCTGGTAATAGAAACTAAACTTAAATTTCTTCTTTACTTCTGAATAACTCAATGACCAACTCAAAATCTCATAAATTATAAATCTGTTACTGTCATGCTGGCAAAATACATTATATTTTCTCACTCCAAGACAGCCATATGCCCATGTAAGTTATTATACCTCTACGTAAATGTTAGAAAATATTTTATTTCTTTGATTAGGCCAGGCCCTTCTAAAAACTGAGAATTTTAACTTTGCTCATGCAAACAAACTTTTCATAACTGAAAACCCTCAAGTATGAAACATGGTCTCATTACCTTATTCATTCCTTCAACATTTATTTATTGACTGTCTACTCTTGTGCCTTGTGTTAGACACAATGGCAAGTAAACCAGATAGTTCCTAGCCTTGTCAAATCAATGGTCTAGTGGGGAGACGAGGCAGACTACTAAATAATCAACTTGCAATGTGTGATGTGTCATGAAAGAATGATGCAAAGAAACAGGAGTACAAAAAGATACTTTTCAACCATCACAATGCTTTATTTGCTCCACATAAAGCAATAGTCTATATAAGTGATTACTAATCATTTATGATACAGATCTATCTAAAACACATTTACAATTCATACTTTCCATCTTAATTGCTTTTTCTTTCATCACTTAGGTATGGGATGATTACTGGGCAGCACTTTCAGAGTCTCCAAATAAACACTCTCATAGCACCAGTTATCTCTCCTCATGACACGTGTCACAATTACAACTTTATTTTTATCTGTGATATTTTAAGAGTCTACCCCCAGACATTTATGGGAGTACCAGATCTATCCTTCCACCTTAAATAACTAAAACACTAGACAAAATATACAAAACAAGTTTTCAGACACTGCACAATAAATAGCATGGCACCGTGATCTCTGAGAGGCAGGAAACAACCTTGCTCTACAAATATTCTCGCTTACTCACTGGAGAGACCTCCAGGCCACAGCATAGGGAAGGGAACCATAACAGAGCCCTGAGTTTAAGACAAAGTTGAAAATTTGGAGAGGTAAGGCAGCTAGAATTTGCAGGACAGAGTATTAAAGAGGAGGGAGCTGAACAGAGGTGAGCTGTACAGAAAAAGCACTCGAAATCTATAGAGGACTCCTCTCATGTTTTCAGCTAAGTAGTGATCAGTACATACCTTTCACAAGACAGTCTAAGTCCAGAGAAGAGCCACTAGGAAGAGCAAGTAGAACAATCCCCAGGAATCACATAAAACAAGAAACAATTCATGTTCATTCAGCCAGAAGGGAGAGGACATGGGACACTGGGTAAAGTTTCCATAAAGGCATCTCCTCAGTAGTGAGCTAAAATTAGCTGTACAGTAAAAGGCTGCTCTGGTCCCACACAACACAGCTTAAAAGTAAGCTTTGAAAAGATCATACTGTTTCCAATCAACTTCACTGAGTGTCAGAACAAAGCTCAAGAATATTTAAAAGAATACAAGTCTGGGCATGGTGGCTCATACCTGTAATCCCAGCATTTTGGGAGGCCAACGCGGGCAGATCACTTGAGCCCAGGAATTCAAGACAAGCCTGGGCAAAATGGTGAAACCCCATCTCTACTAAAAATACAAAAAATTAGCTGGGCATGGTGGTGTGTACATGTAGTCCCAGCTACTTGGGAGGCTGAGGTAGGAGGACCACTTAGGTCCAGAAAGTTGAGGCTGCAGTGAGCCATGGCTGCACCACTGCACTCCAGCCTGGGTAACAAGAGTGAGACCCTGTCTCAAAAAAATAAAAAAGAATAGAATACAAAAATAGCACCAAATAAGATATAATCCTAAATATCTAACATTCAGTGGATAAGTAAAACACAACCCATAATGAGTAGGAAATTCAACAACAGAAACACACCTAGAAATGACACAGATGATAGAACAGGTAGACAAGAACATTAAGATAGTTATTAAAACTACAGTCTACATGTTCAATAAGGTAGACAAAGACATAAGCAGTTACACTTGAATGTATTAAAAAGCCCCAAATCCGTTTTCTAGAGATGAAAATATGTCTGGATGAAATAAAAAGCAGATAAGGCATTACAGAAAAAAAAAAAAAAAGGAAACTAGTTAATTTGATGAGACAGAAATCAAAAGTATCCAAAATGAAGCACACACGCACAAAAAAAACACTGAAAAAAATATATAGTACCAATGTGATTGATTACTGTGGGATAACTTCAAGCAGCCTAACATGCATGCAACTGAAGTCCTCAAAAGTGGGAAGGATTATAAATAATTGGGCCAGGTGCAGTAGCTCATACCTGTAATCCCAGAACTTTTGAAGGCTGAGGTGGGAGAATTTTGAGGCCAGGAGTTCAAGACCATCTGGGCAACATGGCAAGACCCTGTTTCTAAAAAATATTACAAAAACAAAAAGTAGCTGGGAATGCTGGCTCACACCTGTGGTCCTGGCTACTCAAGAGGCTGAGGTGGAAGAAATGCTTGAGCCCAGGAGGTTGAGGCTGCAGTGAGCCGTGATCATGCCACTGCACTCCAGCCTGGACAACAGGTCAAGACCTGTTTCCAAAATAAATTATTTTAAGAATTTTGCTTGAAAAAATGTCCAAATCTGATACTACTATAAAGCCATGGACCCGAGAAGCTCAACAAACCACAAGCACAAAAAAAATTAAGAAAACTATGCCAAGAGCAAAGGGACATCATAATTAAACACTTAAAAGCCAATGATGAAACCTTAAGCAGTCTTGGGGTATGGAGCACATTACATACAAATGAAGATAAGAATGGCAGTTGACTTCTCATTGGAAACAATGTAAACCAGAAGACAGAATATGTATAAAGTATAGAAAGAAAAAAAACTTGTCAACCTAACAATTTTCTACCCAGCAAAAAACATCTTTCATCTTTCAGAATTTACCCAAGTCAATTTAGGGTAATGAAAATGTCTTAGAACTACATAGAGGTTATGGTTACATAACACTGTGAATGCACTAAATGCCACTGAATTGCACTTTTAAATGGTTAATGGTTTATGTTATGTGAATTTTACCTTAAAAAAAAAAAAAAAAAAAAGCTCATAAAAACAGGAGAGTGGAACAAAGATTTTCTCAGACATACAAAAGCTGAAATAATTCATTATTAGTGGACCTGACTATGAGAAAATGTTAAAGAAAGGTTTTAGGAAGAAGAAAATGATTCCATATAGATATCTGGATCTACTCAAAGGAATGAAGAGCACCAAAAGTGGTAAAAAAAAAAAAAAAAAAAGGCGGCTGGGCACGGTGGCTCACGCCTGTAATCCCAGCACACTCTGGGAGGCCAAGATGGGTGGATCACCTGAGGTCAGGAGTTCAAGACCAGACTGGCCAACATGGTAAAACCCCGTCTCTACTAAAAATACAAAATTAGCCGGGTGTGGTGGTGGGTGCATGTAATCCCAGTTACTCAGGAGGCTGAGGCAGGAGAGTCGCTTGAACCTGGGACGCAGAGGTTGCAATGAGCCAAGATCATGCCACTGCACTCCAGCCTGGACAACAGAGCAAGACTCTGTCTCAAAAAAAAAAAAAAAAAAAGTGGGATTTTTAACATTAGAATTAAATATGTAACAATAACAAAGGCGGGGGATAAAACTATATTATTGTAAGGTTCTTATTATATATGAAGTAGTAAAATGAATCACTTAAAGGTAGACTGTGATAAGTTAAAGATGTATACTATAAACCCTAAAGAATCATTTAAAAAGAAGAGGTATAGTTAGTAAGCTAACAAAAGAGATGAAATAAATCATAAAAAATACTCAATCTAAAGTAACGCAAGAGAAAAGGAGAGGAATAAAGAACAGACGGAACAAACAGAACATATATAAGATGGTAAACTTAAACCCAATCATATCAATAATCATATTAAATGTACATGATCTAAACACCCACAATTAAAAGGCAGAGATTATCTAGGTACCATGGCATTTGCCTATAGTCCCAGCTACCTGGGAGGTTGAAGTGAGCTCAGGAATTTGAAGTCCAGCCTAGGCAACACTGCAAGACCCTGTCTCTTAGAAAATAAAATTAAATTTAAAAAATAAAAAATAAAAGGCAGAAATTGTCAGATTGTATATAAAGCAACAACCAACTATATGACGCTTATAAGAAAACCATTTTGAAGATCACCTTAAAAAACATTTTAAATATAAAGACACCTATAAGTTAAAAGAGGATGGAAAAAGATGCACCTCGCAAACATTAATCATAACGTCTGCCCCATCCCCAGAATGAAATCTCCACGAAGGCAGGGGCATGTGCATTTTGTTCACCTTTTGTCTCCAACAACCAGCAAGACTGCATACCATATCTGTTAAGTGAATGAAATTCTTTTAAAATGTATGGGACCTTCTACCCCACATTACTATGATTCCCAGGCTACTATGTCATCATTGCTCAAGGTTATGCAAAACTATTTCCTGTCTGAGGCCATCAACAGCTGTTCTCCTTGCTATTATCTATACCTCACTTCCAAAAGTCTATTCTCTTTTCCCTGCCCAGTCTCCTGGGGGCTGAGAAACCTGATAACCAATCTTGTTAGAAGTGTGCCAAAAGTAAAAAAAAAAAACAAAAACAAACAAAAAACACTATTACTGAGTGAAGGTGTGTTTTGCTTTCCCTGAGTAAAATAAATATATTTGGCTATTCCCTGAGAGTACTAAATATTTCTTAGTTATCATGCTTTCTTCTCAACAAAAATATTTTAAGGACCAGCTAGAAGCTTCTTGCCATGAACAGGGTGATAGAGGAATAGAAAACAGACATGCAGGTTTGGGTTTTTAAAGTATGGGGAGGGTAAGTAAAAATTCAGCTATTCCAACTGAGTTCTCCTCCCACCCCAACATTTTTATGTTTTTCTTCATCGCATCCTCACCCTAAGCTAAGGAGTAAGGCATGAAATTTAACGAGTTAAAGAACTGACTCCTGGTGTTTCTGTGTATTTGTTCCATTTTTTTCCACAAAGTTTGGAACACGTTTTCCTTAGTGCAAATGTGATTCATGATGTTTAGATTTGTAAATAACAACACATTTTAACATTTCAACAGGTCCAATGCTAGGTACTTAGTACATAACAGGTCTTAACACCCATGGACTTTAAAAAATTACATACTGTGGTAAGTGTTACCAAGGAAAATGAAGAGCTATGATGAGAAAGAGAGCAAACAAAGGCAATGGAAAAAAGAGGGACCTAATTGAAGTTGGTTAGTTTGCTAAAGAGTGGGAATCTGACAGATAATAGTGTTTCAGGTTCAGGTAACAGCATGTGTATGGCAAAGTACATTCCCCAAAGATGGCTGCAACAGTATCTCCTGTCCCTCTTTTAGAAAACCTTGTTATTTCCCTATCAAGAGGTAGAGTCTATGTGCTCTCTCCCCTTAAGCCTGAGTGGGCCTTTGTGACTGCCTGAACCAAAATAATGAGGCAAAAGTAACACTGTGTACTTCTTGAGTCTACATTGTACTAGGCCATTCAGCTTCTGCCTCCTTCTCTTAGGATACTCACTCTGAAAACTCAGCTACCATGCTGTTAAGGACAAGCAGCTTGCAGAAAGGAATCAAGAGGAATCAAGACCTCCACCCTAGTTGACTTCCTGGCCAAGAGTGAAGACTATCTTGCCAACCATATGAGTAATCCGTTGAAAAGTAAACCCCATAGCCCTCAGTTAAGCCACCCCCAGCCAATGCCATATGGAACAGAGATGAGCTACCTCTCACAAGTTCTGCCAAACTTGCAAATTTGTAAGCTAAATGATTGTTGTTTTAAGCCACTAAATGTTGGGATGGTTTGTCATGTTGCAAGAGACAATGAGAATGATGTGCAAAGATCTTGAGGCTGGCAAGAGCTTAGCAGGTCCAGAAATTGAAAAGTACCAGTGTGGCTGAACACAGACATAAAAAACAACAGCATCAACACCAGCAGCAACCACAACAGCTAACATTTGGTATTTGTTATGTTATACAGGCATTGTTGTAGGTGATTGATATTCATTATTTAATCATCACAATGTTGATACTGATATGCGTTATTTAATCATCACAATCCTATTAGTAGATACTATTAGAACATCAATTTTTGATATGAAAAAATAGAGGGACCGAGCAGTTTAGTGACTTACCCAAGATCACACCCCAACCCCAGTCTAGTACAAGAGCCCAAGCTATTCACAATAATCCACATTGCCTCTCAAAGGACAGAATGGCATAAAATCACGTTTAGAAAGCCAGATAAACCCCAGGTTATGCAGATTCCTATAGACTATGGTAGGAAGTTTAGGTGTCAGTTTACAAGCAGTGGAACACTATTGAGTTGTAAGCAAGGTAGGTAGTATGTAATCCATTTTATATTTAAAAGATCATTCTGGCTGCATACAGAGAAGGGAAGGGAGGGAAAGGGAGGGGAGGGGAGGAAAGAATTTCATAATGGCTGGATGAAGCTAATAACACTGAACTCCATGATCAATCTGAACATACAAAAAGAGAAATGGCAAGACAGACATTGTTATGTGCCTCCCTGTGTAACATAACAGACAAGAAGCATACCACACCACCCATAACATATGCTTGGGAGGAAAAAAATTAAAACCTGAATCTCAGCATGCCCAGATCTAGCAACAAGTTTACCAGAAACAGAACAGAGGAACATTTTAAAGGATACCATGAGTCTGCCAAATAAAGATTGTGAAAAATTCCACAGGACAAATTGGGTAAATAAACAGCAAGAAAAGGAGGGGAAGGAGGCTGTTATAGACTAAAAGAAATCCACAAACACACCAACCAAATATAATGTGTGGACCATGTTTGGAAGCTGATTTGAATAATCCAATAGTAAAAAAAGACATTGATGAGGCAACTGGGGAACTGCGATCACTTATTAGATATCAAGGAATTATTAAGTGATTTTTCTGGTATGATAATGGTACTGAAGATGTGTTTTTTTTAAGAGTCCTTATTTCTTAGTAATACACAGTCATATATTTACAGGTAAAATTATATGATGCCTAGAATTTACTTTAAAATAATCTAGAGAGGTGCAGGCAGTACAGATAAAATATGAGCCACATGTTAATAACTGTTGAAGCCAGGTGATGAATGCATAGGGGTTAATTATATAATCCTCCTTAGGTTTTTGTATACTTAAAACTTTCTGTACACTTAATACAAAGTTTAAATTTAAAACATTTTTAGAAGTCTGTTTAAGATCCCAAAATCCAACTAAGGTGAGGCTGTAAAACTCCAGCAGGAAAGACAGGCTAATGAGTAAGTATAAAACCTCCTCCAGTGTTTTGCTGTCTGCTTTAAGAACATGCAATCTGAAAGCAGACAACTATGTAAGTCAGAACGGGATTTATGAGAGGTGATTAGGCAGTGCCTTTAGCACTCTCTAGAAGAGAAGGGGCCCTGACGTAGCCAAGTGGCAGGTCACGACTCATGCAGGAGATTAATGTAGTACTAGATACCCAACCCACTATCCTTATTCCTCAAGCAAGCTTCTGATTACAATCTGGATTCACTGTGGCATTTGTTTTCCTATGTGAGAATACATTTTTAATGACTTATTAATAAACTGCCATTCTAGTTTATACATCAGTCTCTTGGAGTTTTAGTATGGTAAACCAGTTCCTAAGAGTCCCAAATCAAATATCGTAAATAAGCAACTGGTAAGCTAAAAAGCCCAGTGGGCAATCTACTGACCATACCAAAATGTTGTCAGTTTTTCACCATGGACCTTTTTCTTACTGCACATCCTTCACATAGGTAATAGAGCTATTTAATATTATTTTAAAATGCATTTATAATAAATAGAAAATAAATTTCAAATGTAACAATAATAGTTACCATTCACTGAGTAGCTATTAGTACATCAGGCTAGACCCTTTGTATACATTTTACCTAAATCTTAAAGCTAGATGGGGCACATATTCTCATTTTACAGATGAGGAAAATGATGTTAAGTGACCTATTCAAGATCACACAGCCAAGAAGAGGATGGAGCCAGAATTCAAACTTAGATCTGATGGTAAGCCAAACAGCCTCTTAAAATGTTGTAGACTAAATAGATTCCTGTGGTTTCACATTGTTACCAAACCCAAAATATAATCTCTATGAGTACATGTTTAATAATGTGAGTACCTAGTGAATGCCAGGCATTCTGTTAAGAGTTGTGAGGAATACACAAAGAAGAAACATACACAGACTCCATTCTCAAAGACAGTTCATCTAAAAAAAAAATCTTGTTAATAGAAGATGATTACAATATGAGTGGAAAGTAATAAATGCCATGGGGAGGTAATATAAAGCACTATGAGGATTCAGGAGAGACAGAGATTTCAAAATACGTTGAAGAAACAAACTCATGTGCTCACTTTGGCAGCACATATACTAAAATTGGAACGATACAAAGAAGATTAGCATGGCCCCTGTGCAAGGATGACACGCAAATTCGTGAAGCATATTTTTGCAAAGACTTGGAATCAACACAAATGTCCATCAGTGACAGACTGGATTAAGAAAATGTGGCACATATATACCACGGAATACTATGCAGCCATAAAAAAAGATGAGTTTGTGTCCTTTGTAGGGACATGGATGCAGCTGGAAACCATCATTCTCAGCAAACTATTGCAAGAACAGAAAACCAAATACCGCATGTTCTCACTCATAGGTAGGAACTGAACAATGAGATCACTTGGACACAGGAAGGGGAACATCACACACCGGATCCTATTGTGGGGAGGAGGGAAGGGAGGGATAGCATTAGGAGATATACTTAATGTAAATGACGAGTTAATGGGTGCAGCACACCAACATGGCACATGTATACATATGTAACAAACCTGCACGTTGTGCACATGTACCCTAGAACTTAAAGTATAAAAAAAAATAAATAAATAAATTTTAAAAAAAAGAAAAAAAGAAACAAACTCATAAAACAGCCAATTTTTAGTTTGACACTGTACCAATGGATTACTGTACTAAGTGGTGGACATTTCTTTTTATAAAGGAAAGAATACATGGCCAAGCAACAGAAGGCTAGGCTCTACCACCAGCTAGCAATGGGACTTTGGGCAAAGTCCTCAGTTGCCTCTTTTAAAAATAACACAGGCATCGCACCTGTAATCCCAGTTACTTGGGAGGCTGAGGCAGGAGAATTGCTTGAACCTGGGAGGTGGAGGTTGCAGTGAGCGGAGATTGCACCACTGTACTCCAGCCTGGGCGACAGAGCAAGACTCCATGTCAAAAATAAATAAATAAAAATAAAAATAAATAACCCAGGCACCAATTTACAAGAGGCCATTCTGTACTTGAAAACAAAAATAAAACATTAAAAAAGTTTTAAAGGGCAGAATTTATTATCTCTAAGGTTATTTCCTTCATCTACATGAAAAATCTACTTTAAAATGTTAATATACTATTACAATTTTCTCTTCTGTTCAACTTAGACTACAACATTAAAAATTACTAAAAGAGAAAAACAGTCTCTCTGGTGTCAAATTAGTACATTTATTGCATAGATGCTACAATTTTTGGGTGAACTGAAATTTCACTCTGATGCTTAGAATCCTCCAGAGATTGCCAAGATCTATACTGACTGACTCACAGAGGAGACATATGAAGTCCCCTGGCACAACTTGACTTGTAACCTCTAGCAGAAACTGGCTAGGTAAGAGGTCTAGGTTGCATGCCTGTACTCAGCCTGAGGCAGCTAAAGGTCATGGTGATGTCAATCACTGCAAATATAACTTACATGAAAATGCTATCTTACGAGGGCAGGGATTTCCTATTATGTCCACTGCTGTCATACTTCCAACATTTAGGCACACAGTAATTACTCAGTAGACATTTGTTAAATGAATTTATAGACAAGGCAATCCCTGCCCTCATGACACTTATAGTCTAAACTAATGCTACCATAAGAATTTAGAAACATATTTTTAGGTAATATGAGCTTGTTTTATTTATTTTTTTAATTAACTTTTCATATATTAAACCCCAGTCTGAAGAAACTGACAATATCTGACCTTGAAGTTTCCCATAAGTGGTAAACAGGTTTAATAAATAAGACCAAATCAGATATTTAAATACTTTTCTGTTCTCTAACCAGTAAGATGACTTACCTATACAAAGGAGTTTTCATAAAAACAGTATTACTTAAGCATATCTTATAAAATGTATAACAGTAGAATTAGTGATTACTCATCATAAATAACATTTAAAACTCAAATTGCTTACTGAGAATTAGTATTTTTATGGCTCTATCACAGCCCCTAAAATCAGCATAATATTTCAAAAGAATCCATGAAGTCAGAACGTTAAATAGATAAACTTGTTGAGCACAGTGGCTCATGTCTGTAATCCCAGTACTTTGGAAAGCCAAGGTGGAGGGATCGCTTGAGGCCAGGAGTTCGATTCTAGCCTGGCCAATATAGCAAGACCCCATCTCTACCAAAAAAACCCACAAAAACAATTTAAAAAAAAATTAGCCAGGCATGCTGGCACAAGCCTGTAGAACCAGCTACTTGGAAGGCTGAGGCAGAAGAATCCCTTGAGCCCAGAAGTTGAGGCTGCAGGCTGAGTGACAGAGCAAGACCCTGTCTCTAAATTAGATAAGTAAATAAATAGATAAATAGATACTTGGAAATATAATACAGGAGAAGAAAAGGAAAACAAAAACTTTTAAGTGGATTTTGATTGGAAGGGAACAGATATATTCCATAAAATTATTTTTGGCCTTCAGTTAGTACCAAAGCTTTTTTTTTAAAAAAAAAAAAAAAAAAAAAAAGCAAGCTTTTCATGTTCTTTATTTAGAAGTTAAAGAATTACAGGTCAGGTGCCAGTGGCTCACGTCTGTAATTCCAGCACTCTGGGAAGCTGAGGTGGGTGGATCACTTGAGTTCAGGAGTTCAAGACCAGCCTGAGCAACATGACAAAATGTACCATCTCTACAAAAAATAGCCAGGCACAGTAGGGTGTGCCTGTAGTCCCAGCTACTTGGTGACGAGGCAAGAGGGGAAGTAGGAGGCAGAGGATCACTAAAGTCCCGGAGGTTGAGGGTGCAGTAAGCCAAGACTGTGCCACTACACTCCAGCCTGGATGACAGAGCGAGACTTTGTCTTAAAAAAAAAAAAAAAAAAAAAAAAAAGGAGTTAAAAATTAAAATTCAGTTGAGTACTAGAAATGTAACTGAATACTAACCCTTCTTGCTTGGGCTCTCCTTATGTTGAAAATCAGCCTGTGTCGCATGTGCTGTCATGAGTTACTGTGATACTGGCAATATATGTTTGGGGAAGAAATGAAAGGTTTTCCTTCCATCTCATTTTCTTGTTAACTAATGGCCACTATCACAGCAGTTCTGGAACTGCTTAGTCAACTGGTTGTTTTCCTTATATACGAAATAAAGTAAAATGTAGCAAAAAACCAGAAACCCATAGTTAACAATAGCTATGAGTTATTGAGAAGTTACTATGTGCAACAAACACTTTTAACAAACTTGTTTATTAAGCAAACTTGTTTATTTTAAACCTTTCATCTTCATAATTGTATCCCCATTTTACAGATGAGGAAACTGAGACACACAAAACTTAAGTACCTTGCCCAAGATTATGGAGCTAATAAGAGGATCACTAATTTAAATGTAGCCACTACCTGGCTCTAGAGACCTCACTTGATTGCTAAGTTCTGCCTGTGCTGTATCATGCTACACTTTACCATAGTCACAGCTTTTGTGGCCTAAATCCCTATCCCAAAGTTTAAAAAGTCATCTAAAGGATCCAGTCCAATCAATTTAGAGCTTGAAAATGAAGTTATATAACAATGCATAAAGTAAACTTCATTTCATGTTGAGGCGTCTGTCTTTTAACCACTTCTGCCATTTAACAAATATTGCTTAATTTAGTTAAACGCATTCTATCATGAAAGTCCCCATATAAAAAAAAAAAAAATCCACTATTGAGGCTGTAATAGAATTAGTACAGGGGTACAGTTACTTTGGGTGAAACTACTTTGACTGAAAAGTATACCCTGTCTAGAAAGACTAAAAATATTTATCAAGAATAAGGAAGATAGGATAACTTCTGAAACTGTTTCCAAAATAATAATATACTGAATTCTCAGTAACAATCAGAACAATGTTGAAGTGCTTATACCAATCAATTAACTTCTGTGACTTTCCTAGGTATGAAAGAAGGAAAAAAAACCTCACCTTATTAAAGAATCCCTATACACTTTGGTTCACACAAGCGCAAGTGCTTTGTGTGTGGTATGTGTACTGAGCAGTAGTAGAAAATGAGAATATAAATATTAAATGCAGTCCCAGCCCTCAAAAGACTTCTAAAACTTTCCATACGACTTGGTTTCAGGATGTTTTCCACAGAAAAGACATCGAATGTTTAAAAAATTGGTGACATTTTGGAAAACTTAATAATTATTAGGTTGGTCTTCCAAGATAAGAGATGTTCTCTATAGAAGGAAAAGGGCCGCTAAGGGGAAAAAAGTGATACATATATTACAATAACAGAATAGAACACTGCAAAAATGGGATATACCCACTTCTTGCTTTATTTTCAGCAAAATGAAGAAAATGAATTTTTTTTTTTTTTTAAAGACAGAGTCTCACTCTGTTGCCCAGGCTGGAGTGCAGTGGCACGATCTTGGCTCACTGCAACCTCCGTCTCCCAGGTTGAAGCGATTCTGGTGCCTCAGTCTCCCAAGTAGCTGGAATTACAGGCATGCACCACCACACCAGGCTATTTTGTATTATTAGCAGAGATGGAGTTTCGCCATGTTGGCCAGGCTGGTCTCGAACCCCTTGACCTCAGGTGATCGCCTGTCTCAGCCTCCCAAAGTGCGCCCAAAGATTACAGGCGTGAGCCACGCACCTGGCTTGAAAATGAAAACTCTTTTAATACACCCTTCTAACTCTACTGTGCTCTTCAGGTACAATAGTAACTGGATTTAGACGGCTTCAAGAACACCAGAATGTGTGGCTTCTAATCTCAGCTGGGACCTTTAAGTTACCCAGCACTGTCTCCCACTCTTCCCTCTATTCCCAAGGCTCTGACAACCTTTACATCCCCACACTTCGCAGATGGCCCTGCCTTTTATCATTCACTGGAATGAAGCTTCATGAAGGCAAGGCTCTTTGTTCACAGCTCTCATAAACTTAGAACACTGCCTGACACATAACAGATAATCAATGTTTGTTAAATGAATGAATGAACAGAACAAACACAGGCCATCAGCTAAGGAATTCCCTCAGTCTCCTGCTTTAACCTACAAACTAGTCATATCGTTTCCTTCAGTCTAGGAGGACAATATTTCTCCTACTGAAGGTTAACTCCTCCACCTATGCTCCATATTGCATTCTCGCCCATCTCTTTCTCAATAATTATCCCTTTCTACTCTAATATTTTAAATACACCTTGCCATGGACTCCTTTGCCAGATCCTAAAAATAATGCTTAATCCCATTCTGTAAGCAAAACCAAAAGAATTTCCTGAACCCTAGAGCTTGCTGAAGCTACTATTTCAAAGATGCTTGGTCTTAAAGGAGAAGCAGACACATTTCTAGTGTCTGCTCCTCATCCTTCAACACCTTCAATTCATGGTAATTTGATTTCCACCCTAGACTTCTCAAATTCAAGGTAAGATTGTTAAAGGACCATAACTTACCCAATCTAATTATTTCTTGCCTCATTTGATGTTTCTGCTACATTTGATCCTGGCTACTACTCATTTCTTGAAACTCACTCCCTTTCTTGGCTCTTTTGACACTATTCTCACCTGATGGCTTTCTCAGCTGCCCCTTAAATGACTATTCCCAGAGATGCCTGATCTGCTATATAAACACTCTGCATGAGCTCATCCACATTCACAGCTCCAACCAAAAATTATATATTCTGACTCCCAAAACTCTATCCCCAGCCCAGTTCTCTTTTCCTGAATACTAGACCAACAATATCCAATTATAAAGCATTCCCACGTGGTTGACCACAAATATCTCAAGGTTCCTTCAGTTTGTCATCTCACCTTGCTACAAACTTGTTTCTCTACTCTTGGTTCCCTTTATCAACTAGTGGCTGACCAAGCCAATCTCTTTTACCTCATAATATCTATCTAGATCACTGTCAACTCCTATAGACATTACTACTTAAATCTCTTGAATTCAAGCCCTGTTCTACTCGGTTTTAATTCAAGCCATTATTTTTGACTAAATTGCTGCAATTAACCTATCTTGCAATTGAGTGTCTCAGCTGGTGCGGTGGCTTACATCTGTAATCCCAACACTTTGGGAGGCCAAGGCGGGTGGAACACTTGAGGTCAGGAGTTCCAGACCAGCCTGACTAACATGGTGAAACTCTGTCCCTACTGAAAAATACAAAAATTAGCCAGGCATGGTGGCGGGTGCCTGTAATCCCAGCTACTCCGGAGGCTGAGGCGGAAGAATCGCTTGAACCCAGGAGGCAGAGGTTGCAGTGAGCCGAGACTGCGCCGTTGCACTCCAACCTGGGCAACAAGAGTGAAACTCAGTCTCAAAAAAAAAAAAGTGTCGCTGAGACACTCAAGCATTTCTTTCATTCTCTCTCTCTCTCACACACACACACACACACACACACACACACACACACACCCCTGCCTTCTCCAAGTCCAAAAATTCCTCCATATTGCAGCCTGAGTAGTTGATCTAAAATGCAAGCATGGTAATAACTACCAACTTAAAATTGTTCTATTGCTCACCATTACTTAACAGCTTCTAAAGTTGTTTGCAGGAAGAAGTTACTGTTCTCCTCTATCATTTCTATTTTTATATGTTTTATTATATACACATTAAATATGTATATTTATATATTAATACAAAGAGTACATGTAATTTTATAAATATACACATATGAAGGAAGATGTTCAAAATCTTTGATATGGGTACTGCATCAAAAATATTTGAAGATAGCCAGGCGCGGTGGCTCATGCCTGTAAACCCAGCACTTTGGGAGGCCGAGGCAGGTGGATCACGAGGTCAGCAGATCGAGACCATCCTGGCTGACATGGTGAAACCCTGTCTACTAAAAATACAAAAAATTAGCCGGGCGTGGTGTCGGGCGCCTGTAGTCCCAGCTACAGGCAGAAGAATGGTGTGAACCCGGGAGGCGGAGCTTGCAGTGAGCCAAGATTGCACCACTGCACTCCAGCCTGGGTGACGGAGTGGACTCTGTCACACAAAAATAAATAAATAAATAAATAAATAAAATTTTTGAAGACCATTACATTAATCTAGAGGAAGAGTACAATCCTCTTAACATGACATAGTCATGATCTGGCCTCTATCCTTCTAGTCACATCTCCCTTAACTACCTTAACTTTCCAATTAGCATAATTCACCTCTGAAGCTTTACCCATGCCACCTCTCCGCCTAAAATACCCTAACAACCACTCATACATCTTCCCCTCCCCCAACTCTTATTTGTTCGTGACTGGCTATGTAAAGCTTTCTGACCTTCCAAGGTAGAGGTGGGCACTTCCTTCTCTGTGCTACCAAACACAACATACATCTCTATTACAGCACTTAAATCACAGTACTGTAATTTCTTGTTTACATGGCTATCTACTCATCTTTGTACTACCAGTGCCTGGCATGACTCACGACATAGTGCTTACTGTTTTTTACAAGTGCTCATGAGGCACAGTGTTAGGAGACAAACTGTAGCAATACCTTAGTTACCTGACACAGCTGAGTCAGTGCTCTCTTTTCCTTAGGTTTGGGTTAATCAATTTTAAGTTTTTAATTTTAAGATATGCTTACATCATGCATTGAATTTTCAGGTGTTGGTTACAGGGAGAGATTTTTAGAAAGCCAACACTTTATCATCCACCAAATTCCAATCAATTAACTGTCAACAGTGTCAACACATTCCGACACTGTTCTGAAAGATGCCTTATAGAAATTCAAAACCTAAGGGCTCAGTGATTCTGGTCAAACATGGCAAATTAATTATACTCATTTATCTTCCTTTTCCAAAATTCCACTAAAATGAAAGTGAAGGGGGGAAAAACAAGGTATAAACCTATAACACCAAAGACTGTAAAAAGCAGCAGCAGTTCTTAAGTAACTTTAATACAGTTTTCAAAATGTATTAAAGATGGAAAATAGAAGGAATGGTGCCTGGTTTGACAAAACCAAGGAAACTATAATAAAAGTGCCTGCAAAGAGGGAACTAAGTGAACAACCTGCTGGCTAGAATTTAGAAGCAAAGGGACTGCAGAGGAGGTGTGAAGTATGTGACTGAAATGGAGGAATTGACTGAAGGTTTAAATAACAGAGAAATGAGACTCCCACCCCTTCCCACAGTCAATCAACTACCTTTTCCAATAGCAGAAGACAGGAGTGGGGCCTAAAATAGGAGCACCAGGAGAAAGGCTGCAAACAGAACCTTGTCCCCGCAAAAATCTTCCCATTCCTGACTTTCAGATTACAGCAGATGATAAGCCTCGGAGGTATATAACAGAAGAATATACTTACCTTGCTCTCAGAATGTTAAGATTAGAACTCTACACTGGAAGATTCTCCTCTAAAGAAAATGAAAAGTGTCATAGAAAAACTTAAAATCTTAGACAACAGACCTCCCCAAACTTGGGAACCAACCAAAAAATTTAGGCCAGTTCACCACCTAAATATCTAAGTTGAAGTCCACCAGTGACAGGCCTCACTGATTCACAAAAAGCTTTTAATCACCTTTTTAGTATCATACACAGCTGAGGCTCACCAGATATTCCAGAATAGTTTCCAAAATGAAATAAGAAACTAAACCAACAAAAAGGAACACAAAAGAAAGACAATTTAGGGAATAGAAAAATTTCAGGCCAGGCACGGTGGCTCATGCCTGTAATTCCGGCTCTTTGGGAGGCGGAGGTGGGTGGATCACTTGAGGCCAGAAGTTCGAGACCAGTCTGGCCAAAATGGTGAAACCCCATCTCTACTAAAAAATACAACAATTAGCCAGTTGTGGTGGCATGCACCTGTAGTCCCAACTACTTGCGAGGCTGAGGCAGGAGAATTGCTTGAATCCAGGAGGCTGCAGTGAATCGAGATCACACCACTGCACTCTAGCCTGGGTAACAGAGTGAGACTTTGTCTCAGAAAAGAAAAGAAAGGAAGGGAAAGGGAAAGGGAAGGAAAGGAAAAGAAAAGAGAAAGAAACATGTAGGCTTCAACAACACTGGACAAACTTAAGGATATCTAGACAAAATAGATAACTTAGAAGTAAGATTTCTTCCAAAAGCAGAAAACTTCAGAAGTCAAAGCAGTACCTGGTAGTTTAAAAAACAATACATTCAGAAATATCAAAAAGCGGAACTCTGACCAAGAAATGGGCATAACTGTTACAAGTAATCAGGTTTAAAAAGATTAGAGACCAGTTTCAAGTTGTCTTGGATATTTTTGCTTATTAAAAAATAGACAGGGCTGGGTGCAGTGGCTCACGCCTGTAATCCCCGCACTTTGGGAGGCTGAGGTGGGTGGATCACCTGAGGTCAGCATTTCGAGACTAGCCTGGCCAACACAGCAAAACCCAGTCTCTATTTAAAACAAAAAACAAAAAAAACAAAAATTAGCCAGGTATGGGGGTATGCATCTGTAATCCCAGCTACTCAGGAGGCTGAGACAGGAGAATCATTTGAACCTGGGAGACGGAGGTTGCAGTGAGCCAAGATCGTGCACTGCAGCCCAGGAGAGAGTAAGGCTCTGTCTCCAAAAAAAAAAAAAAAAAAAGACAGCTTACTCAAGTTCTTCCCCCTTAGTTCAAACTTAGTTTTTGCAACTTCAAAAGGAAGGGGCAGCAAGCAAGCAAGCATGCTTTAGGAGTCACTGAAGCTTTTGAATGGACAAAAGTTTCTCACATTTGATTTGTAAGCTGCATTTATCAAATGCAGTCACTCTCAAAGAAGTTCCCTCGACCAGCAGCATCAGCATGCCCTGGGAATCTGTTAGAAGAGCAAATGCATGGACCCCATTCCTAGACCCACTGAATCAAAAACTCTGGGGGTAAAAGAAGTCCAGCAATCTGTGTTTCTTTTTAACAAGGCCTCGAGGTGATTCTCATGCAGGTTCAAAATTGAGAACCACTGATCTAATAAGCATTTCTGCCACTGTCACACTAGATGCTGATGCTCTGGTCTTCCTTCTTCAGTCAAGAGTTAAAGCATTTCCAGGCCAGGTGCAGTGGCTCACCCCTGTAATCCCAGCACTTTGAGAGGCCGAGGAGGGCGGATCACCTGAGGCCTGGAGTTCCAGACCGGCCTGACGAGCATGGAGAAACCCCGTCTCTACTAAAAATACAAAATTAGCCTAGTGTGGTGGCACATGCCTGTAATCCCAGCTGCTCGGGAGGCTTAGGCAGGAGAATCACTTGAACCCGGGAGGCAGAGGTTACAGTGAGCTGAGATCGTGCCATTGCACTCCAGCCTGGGCAACAAGTGTGAAACTCCGTCTCAAAAAAAAAAAAAAAAAAAAAAAAGAGTTAAAGCATTTCCAAACTGCCTGTATCTGACCTACATTAGAGTATCACAGTTGCTAGTAGGAACTCAAAAAATGTTTGCTGAATAAGGGATCAGGCTTCAGATATCTTTCTTTGGCCAGAGGGTTTTAAGAATACACTGGATATGCATGTTTTTAAGCAGGATCTCTTCTCTTCACTTTCCTACAGTCCCCACCAGTCACTACTGTCTTCTACCTCATACTATCATACATTTTTCTGGTCAGCCAATGACAGCATAAGAGTTTGAAAGCTCTGGGAAAAATAATTCCAAAAAAATAATTTTAAATATGGATACAATATGGTCCAATCTTCTCTTACAAGTGAGGAAATCAACAACTTACAACTACCTTGGGATGATTCAGAAATTGTACAATATGCTACAATTGGTCCTTCTACTTGCAGGTCTCCACTTTGTTATTTTTGTTTGTTTGTTTGTTTGTTTTTTTGAGACAGAGTCTCGCTCTGTCGCCAGGCTGGTGTGCAAAGTGGCGCGATCTCAGCTCATTGCAATCTCTACTTCCCAAGTTCAAGCAATTCTCCTGCCTCAGTCTCCCAAGTAGCTGGGACTACAGGCGCATACCACCACGCCCAGCTAATTTTTGTATTTTTAGTAAAGATGGGGTTTCACCATGTTGGCCAGGATGGTCTTGATCTACTGACCTTGTGATATGCCCACCTCGGCCTTCCAAAGTGCTGGGATTACAAGAGTGAGCCACCGTCCCCAGCAAGGTCTCCACTTTTAAGCCCCAGGAAAAATGTTTCAAGATAGCATCTCAAGCTTTCTTTTTCTGGTCTGAATTCTTTAGAAAACTAGAGCCTGCCTATGTATTATGTAAATAGATGCATAAGTATTCCAGAGGC
This sequence comes from Theropithecus gelada, assembly GCF_003255815.1. NCBI lineage: Eukaryota > Metazoa > Chordata > Mammalia > Primates > Cercopithecidae > Theropithecus > Theropithecus gelada. The sequence goes on from NC_037673.1 coordinate 74,979,568, forward strand.
TCATGTGCCCAATAACTACAAAGGCAGTTAACAAGGCCGACTGATGGCATTTACATGTTAATATCAACTTTGAAAACTCTATACCAAAAACATGTAATAACAAATCATTTACGAGAAGTACTTAAATGTATTCAAAATACAGTTGACCCTTAAACATGGATTTGAACTGCAGCAGTATACTTACAATAATGTTTTACAACTGATTTTTTTAAATAAATGTATTAGAAAAATTTTTGGAGATTTGCTATAATTTGAAAAAACTTACAGATTAACTGCATAGCTTAGAAATATTGAAAAAATAGAAAAAGGCATTATGAGTGCATAAAATATGTAGATTCTAGTCTATTTTTTCATTTACTACCATAAAATATACACAAATCTATTACAAAGAGTTAAAATTTATCAAAACGTAGGCAAAAACTTACAGACCATACATGGCACATCTAGAAAAATGCAAATACACATAAAGATGCAGTATTACATCATCGCGTAACATTAACTAGTATATACTGATCTACTGTAATAATTTGTAGCTAACTCCTGTTGCTATTGCAGTGAGCTCAAGTGCTCTGAGTGACTGCTTAAAATGCCACAGTAAATTGTGTATCACAACAGTAAAATCACGGTTCTTGCATATTTTTCATCGTTTTTAGTGCAATACCATAAACTTTGAATAACACCATGAGACCCATATGAAGTGCCACTAGTGATGCTGGAAGTGCTCCCAAGAAGCAAAGTCATGCTATTATAAGAAAAAGCTGAACTGCCTGATATGCGCTGCAGATTGAGGTCTGCAGGTGTGGTTGCCTACCATTTCAAGATAAATGAACCCAGAGTAAGGACCATTGCAAAAAAAGAAAAGAAAATTTGTGAAACCATCTCGGTAGCTATACCAGCAGGTAAAAAAACCTTGCACTTTTTGCAAAATACCCTTTTTCTCATATTGAAAATGCAGCTTCTATGTAGGTGAAGGATTACTATTAAAAAAAAAAAACCATAGCTATTTAATATGAATCGAGAAAAAGCAGTTTTTTGATAACTTAAAGCAAAAAGAAGATAAAGGATCTAAAGCTAGAGAATTTAATGCCAGGAAAGGATGGTTTGATAATATTAGAAGAGCTTTGGCTTAAAAAATGTCCAGATAACAGGAAAAGCAGCTTCTGCCCACTAAAAGGTAGTAGATGAGTTCCTAGATGCCATTAGGAAAATCATTGAGGAGAAAGGATATTTGTCTGAACAGGCTTTTAATGCAGATGCCTCTGCCGCCACAGATGGCAAAACCAATCCCTCCTCTTCCTCAGCCTACTCAGTGTGAAGACAATGAAGATGAAGACCTTTAAGATGATTCACTTCCATGTAATAAACAGTAAATATGTTTTCTCTTCCTTTTCTTTTGAGACAGAATTTCTCTCTGTCACCTAGGCTGCAGTGCAATGGCATGATCTCAGCTCACTGCAACCTCTGTCTCCCAGGATCAAGCAATTCAGCCTCAGCCTCCTGAGTAGCTGGGACTACAGGCGTGCGCTACTACACCCAGCTGATTTTTGTATTTTTAGTAGAGATGGGGTTTTGCCATGTTGGCCAGGCTGGTCTCAAACTCCTGGCCTCAAGTGATCCACCTGCCTCAGTCTCCCAAACTGCTGGGATTATAGGCGTGAGCCACTGCACCCAGCCATTTGTGTGTGTGTGTGTGTGTGTGAGAGAGAGAGAGAGAGACAAGGTCTGACTCTATTACCTAGGCTGGAGTGCGGTGGCAGGATCTCAGCTCACTGCAATCTCCGCCTCCCAGGCTCAAGCCATCCTCCTACCTCGGCCTCCCCAGTAGCTGCGAGTTATGGTGTGTACCACCATAACTGGCTAATGTTTGTATTTCTGTAAAGACTGGTTTTCACCATGTTGCCCAGGCTGGTTTCAAACTTGTAAGCTCAAGCCATCTGCCTGCCTGGGCCTCCCAAAGTGCTGGGATTACAGGCGTGAGCCACTGCGCCTGGCTCCTTATGATTTTAATAACACTTTCTTTTCCTTAGCTTACTTTATTGTACAAATACAGCATATAAAACATATAACATACAAAATATGTGTTAATCAACTGTTTATGTTATTGATAAGGCTTTCCAGTCAACTGTAGGCTATTACTAATTAAGCTCTGGGAGAGTCAAAAGTTAAATGTGAGTTGGTGGGGCAAGTAGTACCTCTAACTCCCACCATGTTCAAGGGACAATTGTATAATGTATTGTGAGTTAATCAACTGTTTATGTTATTGATAAGGCTTTCCAGTCAACTGTAGGCTATTACTAATTAAGCTTTGGGAGAGTCAAAAGTTAAATGTGAGTTGGTGGGGCAAGTAGTACCTCTAACCCACACCATGTTCAAGGGACAATTGTATAATGTATTATGGGAGACTTACTTACACTAAAATTAAAATGCAGCTTTTTTCAGTACCATCTAGAAGGAAAACAACATACATTTAATGAACTCATCTATAAGAAACTAAGTTTGCAGTAAAATTAAGTCTTTGTAAACCACTATAAGGACTTAGAAACCCTTCTCCAAATGAATCTGTATCTATGTAAGCATTCATTGAGGAGCACCTGTTCTAATGGTAAGAGCCCAAAGGAGCTGGGGGATCCAGCACATGATCTGCCATGTCAAAGCTGCATAACCTCCCATAGTCACAGTTTCCCTTTGGGCTGCATCTCCTTCTCCACAAAAAATACAGTTTAGTGCTAATACTCTAATAACTGACAAGAGAAATACTCCTTACACTTAAACAAGTTTTGCTGGCACTAGAGTAACTGCTTCTTTAGCCAATCTTGAAAAGAATGAGATAAAATTTGAGATAAAGCTAAAATTGATACAAATATCTGTAAGTATCCAGATGTAAGAACAGTGACTGGTCCTGATAACTTTTTTTTTTGAGACAGAGTCTGGCTCTGTCACCAGGATGGAGTGCAGTGGCGCAATCTTGGTTCACTGCAACCTCTGCCTCCTGGGTTCAAGCAATTCTCCTGCCTCAGCCTCCCAAGTAGCTGGGATTACAAGTGTGCACCACCAAGCCCAGCTAATTTTTGTATTTTTAGTAGAGACAGAGTTTCACTATGTTGACCAGGATGGTCTCGATCTCTTGACCTGGTGATCCGCCTGACTTGGCCTCCCAAAGTGCTGGGATTACAGACGTGAGCCACCGCGCCCTGCCAGTCCTGATAACATTTTACTGTAATCAACATTTTTTTTTAAACCCTCACCCTTAAAACCCAAGAGAAGTTCTCTTTTTAATACCCTTACCCTTAAAACCCAAGAGAAGTTCTAAAACTTAATATGTTCATTATAGAGAAACTACAAGATTCAGAAAGACTAAAAAACAAAATTTTACAATCTTATCTCCCAGAAATAAACATGGTAGCACTTTGAGTCTCTTTCAAACATTTTTATGCATACACAGAATTTTATATACTCGAAGTCATTCAGAACATACAATTTCGTATCCTGATTTCTAACTGACCACTGTACCATCTTTGAAAACATTCTTTGGGATAGCTTCTACCACATGAATAGCCTATAATGTAACATCGTAGATTTTACACTGATTACTCAGAATATACAGTTAACCCTTGAACAATCTGTGAGTTAAGGACACTGACCCATGCTCAGTAAAAAATCTGCATGTAACTTTTGACTCCTCAAAAACTTTACTCATAACCTATTGTTGACTGGAAACCTTATTGATAACATAGTCAATTAACATATTTTATGTATGTATTATATACTGTACGCATGCAATTAAGTAAGCTAGAGAAAAAAACATGTTATTAAAAAAATCAGGCCAGGCATGGTGGCTCACGCCTGTAATCCCTACACTTTGGGAGGCTGAGGCAGGCAGATCACTTGAGGTCAGGAGTTCGAGACCAGCCTGGCCAACACGGCAAAATCCCGTCTCTACTAAAAATACAAAAATTAGCCAGGCATGGCTGCATGCACCTGTAATCCCAGCTACTCAGGAGGCTGAGGCAAGAGAATCACTTGAACCCAGGAGGCAGAGGTTGCAGTGAGCCAAGACCGCGCCACTGCACTCCGGCCTGGGTGACAGAGTGAGACTCTGTCGCAAAGAAAAAAAAAAAAGAAAAGAGGTCGGGTGCAGTGGCTCGCGCCTGTAATCCCAGCATTTTGGGAGGTAGAGGCAGGCAGTTCACCCGAGGTCAGGAGTTCAAGACCAGCCTGGCCAACACAGTGAAACCCCATCTCTACTAAAAATACAAAAATTAGCCAGGCAGGATAGAGCAAAACTCCGCCTCCAAAAAAAAGAAAAAAGAAAATCATAAGAGAAAATGTATTTACTATCTATTAAGTGGAAGTGGATCATCATAAATATTCTTATCTTCCTCATCTTCACATTGAGTAGGCTGAGGAAGAGGAAGAGGAAAGGTTGGTCTTGCTGTCTCGGAGTAACAAGAGGTGGAAGAAACTCTGCATATAAGTGAACCCACACAGTTCAAACATGTGTTGTTCAAGGGCATCTGTACTAAAATGTTGCAAAATACAATTAAACAGCAATGTCATCATTAATGTCTATTTCCACTATACTAACATAGGCATAGCAATAAATATCAATTTAACAATAGTAAAATACTAAATGAAAGCAACAATGAAATACACAACTAAAATCTTACAGATTATCAGCTGGGTAAGGAAAACAGCAGCCTGCAAGATCTAGGATTTTTTTTTTTTTTTTAATCACCAGAATCTCAAGAAAGATGAGTTTAAGAGTGACTTGGGAGTAGTCCCATTGAGCTTAATGTATACAGATCCCTGGCAATACTGAGTAAACAAGAGTAGGAGGAATCCTCAATCTGTAAACATCTTGGGAGCTGGCAAAGTGATTAAGCAAAGCACACAAATTTTAATGTTAAAAGCCATGAGACAGTGATTCATAACGGAGTAAGAAAGAAAACAGCTCTGTTTTTACAAAGGAATAAGTAGAAGAAAAAAAAAAGCAGAGAAAGGTAAAGGGATAGGTTAAGTAACTTAAATATTATAATAGGTTCAAAATAATTGTCCCATATACATTTAGGAATGTACAGACTTATCTTCCAGGAAAACTGACTGACAGAAATTTCTAATATGAGTATTTTGAGGTCTTTGATAGTCATGTCCTAAAGATCATTATTAAGAGTCTAATGAGGGAAACTGGAAAGTAACTGGGCAGAAAATTCCCACTCACACAAAGAAAGTCTTGTTCAGAACAACCCTTATAAATACCTAAATAAAACAGAAGAAAGACAATAACGACTTAAGATTGAGATATATGTAAATATAAAGGTAATTCAAAAATTTACCTAGAAAAATTATCAGAAAAATAATTGGTATATCCAACTATTGGCCCAATTGCTAGAAATCAGGATTTTCTGTATATGAGCGCTAATTCCCACAAATCCTTTCAACTAATATTGCACATGTGTACTGCACTATGAACTTGTGGGTTAGGAAGCACAATGTATAATACCCAAAGAGATATGTATCAGAGTTATATCTCTCAGTAGACTTCTATTGAGATTCCCCAATTAGGCTGGGCGCAGTAGCTCATGCCCATAATCCCAGCACCTTGAAAGGCCGAAGTGGGTGGATCACTTGAGGTCAGGACCAACATGGTGAAATCCCACCTCTACCAAAAATACAAAAATTAGCCAGGTGTGGTGGCGCACCTGTAGTCCCAACTACTAGGGAGGCTGAGGCAGGAGAAGTACCTGAGCCTGGGAGATGGAGGTTGCAGTGAGCTGAGATTGCGCCACTTCACATCATCTTGGGTGACACAGCAAGACTCTGTCTCAAAAAAGACTCCCCAACTAGACAATGACAAATTAGGAACAAACTATTCTATGGAGGGGGGTGGAAATCAAGGACATTTGCCTCTACAGGCCTCTGGACTCTAAGGCATGTGACCACGTGGATCCAGACATGCCAACAGACATGACAATAAACATGACTTTCAATGACCTTATAAAGTAATGAAATTGCTTTAGTATCTGTGTTCCCTAAGCACAGTTTTTTGTTTGTGTTTAATTTCTACGCAACTCTTGCTTGGTAATTTTACAAAAAGCCCTCAATTCTTACAACTTTTGTGCCTGCAGGACTTGGTGCCAACACTTCTCAAAAGATAACACTGAAACTCTTCTTGGTTTATGGAAGAACATTAAAATAAGATGTTCGTAAAGCCGAGCTAATTTTTTAAGCTAATATTAATACTAGGTGTTAAGAGATAAAGGTGATTTTTTTAAAAGGTAGAGAAAATGCAAAGGTAAGTGTACTATGAAGATAAAACATTGATTAGATTACTGGTTTGGGGGGGGTTTATAAACAATTTTATTTTCTGATACAAGACAGAAAACAATGACTTTTTGCCTTCCTTTAGTAGTCTACCTTGACAGAAAAAAACATAAATAAGGGTAAATAAAATTCAGTTCTTAACTAAGTCAAATGTTAGTTCTATATATAAAATTATTTTAGCTACACAAGATCCATACTGGCTTCACAATCCATTATTGGGCGGACAAAACCTCACTGAAAGAAGAGAAAAAGATGACCCTATAAAATTAATTATATTATCCGAAGTGTTTAGCAGACAAAAAAAAATTAAATTAATTCTAAATTGTACTTACCAGAGAACTGAATAATTTTTAAAAACTTTTAAAAACAAGATTTTTAAAAATGCAAGTAGAAGAAAAAGGCAAAACAAAAAAGATTATTTGTGTCAATAATTTCCCTCAAAAATACTGCTTAAAACAAGCTGCATTGATTCTTATCTTTTTTTTCTTTCTCAGACATTTCATGAAGAAGCACAGAAATGACCAATGTGTTACACTCAGGACAGATGGGAAAAGGGGTATCAAAAGGTATGAAATGTTAAAATTAAGAACATAAGTTCATCAATAAAGTTGACTCTTTTAACAGAGAGTCATCATGGATGTCCTAATTTTATAGACTACAGAGAGGTGTGCTATAAAAAGTAAGATTAAAATACATGATTTTGGCCAGGTGTGATGGCTCACAACAAGGCAGATGTATCACTTGAGTCCAGGAGTTCAAGACCAGCCTGGGCAACCTGATGAAACCCCATGTCTACAAAAAGTACAAAAATTAGCCTGTCATGGTGGTGTGAGCCTATAGACCCAGCCGCTTGGGAGGCTAAAGTAGGAGGACTGCTTGAGCCTGAGAGGTCAAGGCTGCAGTCAGCCATGATGGCACCACTGCACTCCAGCATGGGCCACAGCACTGTCTCAAATAAATAAATAATTAAATATATATATACATGATTTTATTCACATACTGAAGACCATTGAATTATTAGTTTTTAAAAAGTTTACCTACTCTTGGCTGGGTGCGGTGGCTCACACCTGTAATCCCAGCACTTTGGGAGGCTGAGGCAGGCAGATCACGAGGTCAGGAGTTTGAGACTACCCTGGTCAATATGGTGAAACCCCATCTCTACTAAAAAAAGGAAAAATTAGCCGGGCGTGGTGGCGCACACCAGTAGTCTCAACTACTTGGGAGGCTGAGGCAGGAGAAATGCTGGAACCCAGGAGGCAGAGGTTGCAGTGAGCCCAGATCACGCCACTGCACTCCAGCCTGGGCGACAGAATGAGACTCTGTCTCCAACAAAACAAAACAAAATAAAACAAAACAAAACAAAACAAAAAAAGTTTTACCTACTCTTGCAATACTCATTCAATAAGACAGATGTGAAAATTTTATCTGAATTCTTGTAGATGGGCTAAAATCTACATAAATATTCCTTACCACATGTAGATTCTTTTGAAATGAAAATATCACAGACCTGAAACTTTGCAAAGCCTCAAAAGCACTCAACTTTTCAAAAACAAACAGAAATATTAGCCACAGGTCATAAGGCATTACAAATATGCAACACAAAAAAGCTGCACATTTCATTCCACTAGATATGTCCTGAGATATAAATCTACATAAAATGTTTTACAGTCATTTAAAAACTACATCAGAAAAAAATTATATCAGAAAACATTAAGCACTCACCACTCATTTTCCCTATTCTTCTGTCCAGTTAGTCATATTAATCCAAAATAACAATCCAGTAACTAAAAACAAATACTTCAACTAAACACTAAAGACTGAAAAGAAAAAAAAAAAAATCACATGGCAGTAGAGAGGTCAGACCTTCTGGGATATAACCACCTTTTCTTCTGAGATGTTTCATCACTCAAAACTATAAACTATGAATAAAGACAGTTTCTTCTGTCAACCCCTTAACTCCCAAATTCACTATTTTAGGACCCACAGTTAGTGACTCTGCTAAGAACATACCATGCTCTTTGCTACATTATTACCTCTGCACATGAAATGTCCTAATTCTGAAGAAGCTGCATTCAGTCAACTACACATCTCTCAGTCACCATCTCTCCCCTCCCTACTTCGGAACTTGCCAGGGCCTGCCCAACTATCCACTTCCTCTACCCAGCCATAGTTCATTGTTCTGGCTTGGTGTTTCCACACGATGCAAGACACAAAACTGAATTTTAAATGATTTTTAAAACTGCTCTCTTATTCTGCTTCCCTGATCATGTTCTTACTCTGCTTAAAACCCTTTAGTAATCTTCACACAGAAGAGAAGTGCTTTTCAAATTACCAGTTGCTACCACAGCGTCATTAAGTAAATTGAGTGGGTCACCATCATCAGTCTATCTTAAAAATAAAATAGAATGGAACACAATAGAAACTACCAGAGTGCACCACACAAAGCAAGGGTATTATGTAGTGACATTTTATCATTTATATACAAGCATATTGGGTTGCAATGTAAAGATGCTTATCTTTCCAAAGGGTCATAGCCAAAAAAACCTCTAAACACACTAGACTACAGGATAATCCAATCTTTCATTTGATCTACATGGCTCTCCAACCCAGCCCCTGCGTAATAAGGCTCTAGACCTATCTCTTGCTACACCAAAGGGAGCTGGCTCAAGCAAACAAGCTTGTCATGCCAAACTCATTTGCAGTTCCTCGTTTTAGTGGTGTCAATCACTGTTCCCTCTGCCTTGAATGCCCTCTAATTTTTCTAAGAGGCTCACTTGTACTCATCTTTCAGTATTTAACACCTATCACCTCCTCTACAAAGCCTTTTTATCCTTCCCTCAGCAGCTAATGCCCCAATACCCACTTTGTGTCTCCACAATGCCCTATATTATAGCTCCTACAAAATTTCATTGCACATTTTAATTTTAGGCTTGACTGTCTTCCCAACTTCTAAAGTATAAACTCACTAAGGGAAGGAGTACATCGTACTAGCCTTCCTATCGGCAGCACTGAGCTAAGTACGTGCACTATAACATAGGTTCGAAGTTGGTAAAATGAACAAATGAAGAATTAAGGACTTGCATCTAATTTGTCTGTTGTCAGAAATGATAGGGTGGTTATCTTTGCAATAAAACCCCTTCATAGTGCTGGAATCAAGATTTTCACATTTTTGCTACAACCCCTAGAGAGCAGAACCCTGCAGTTTGAGGCAGAAGGAGGTGTCAGCTTCCTGTCTTTCAGCAAAGAGACTCAGTTTGGGCTTGCAATGTAGCAGCACTCATTTCCACGCTTCCAGAAGTTACCTGGGGAAAGAGGCCGAGGAAGGACTCCAGAAGTTCCCACAGGCAGGTGAGGTAAATCAGAAACAGCATTAACAGATTTCATTAGCAGGGAGAGCCCTATTTTATTTATAAGCAGCTCTTAATAAGAGAAGGGAGGGAAAGAATTCTTTACCATTGCTGATGGCACAAGGTTACCAATATGAGCTAAGTAAAAACAAAGGGTGTCGTGAAATAACTAGTTGAGGTTACTTGATTTCTGTTGCCTACTCTAATAGTTCTGAAATAGCTACTGATTCACTGCTGTCATTATGAGATACTATTTGGAGGTGGGGGGTGGGGGTCATACCTAACAGGGGCTTCTCACAGAGGTTTCAAAACTTTTCAGAGACTTCATTTTATATATGTGAATGCCTTAATTTTTACGGGATCTGATACACCTATTTTACAAACCCATACTTTAGTTGCCTTCACTGCAATTAACAGTTCATGCAACATCCAAGATACTTTGACAGACTTTGCCAACTGTCAAGTTTCAGCTGTTCTTTTCCATTTCCACAAAGTTCATAAACTACTATTAGGGGAGCCATAATTTTTTTCTGCCCAATCACTGATTTTATTAAAAATAATTCCTTCGCTTAGACTGCCCCTAGACTTGCAATAATTTTCTACAATTAAGACAAAGATAATCCTTATCATAACCTAACATTAGTTTAAAAAAAAAGTTGTAATATATGAAACACTTTACCCAGAGTATTAAATGTTAGATATATATTACAGCAAGGTAATTAATGATTGCTAAGGTAAAGCTTTAAAGGCCATTTAAAGCCCTGTTTCCTTTTGTTTGAAATAGGCCCAGGCAGCTATGCGAATTCCACAAACATTTATTAGGCATAAATACGCATAAAGTGTAGAAACATCAGCAAATGCCTTTGCTTTGCTGTACGCTCTTCTACTTCCACCTACCCTTCCTCTCTCAACTCAGATAAAACAAGGCACTATCAATGAGAAAGGGTAATAGCCCCAAACACAGGCTTTCCAAAAAACAGCACCCCAAAATGCTCGCTCTTTTTTCTCCTCAGTGCATATATAGGACTTTATTAACTAAAGGACAGATACATTCATTTATAAACAAATTAATTATGCTAAGTGTCTAAATACATGTTATGTGTGGGGCTTACTTTCCCATTTTAAACAGTAGCCCCTTCAGTATTAAATTCATCCTGTCTCTTCCGGTTCTAGGCACTTCAGGAGCCGTGGCTTAAGGTACAAACATGACCAAGACCAACAACCACACCACACACAACCAGTCCCGAAAATGGCACAGAAATGGTATCAAGAAATCCCAATCACAAAGATACGAATCTCTTAAGGGGGTGGACCCCAAGTTCCTGAGGAACATGCGCTTTGCCAAGAAACACAACAAGAAGGGCCTAAAAAAGATGCAGGCTAACAGTGCCAAGGCCATGAGTACATGTGCCAAGGTTATCAAGGCCCTCATAAAGCCCAAGGAGGTTAAGCCCAAGATCACAAAGGGTGTCATCTGCAAGCTCAATCAACTTGACTACATTGCCCACCCCAAGCCTGGGAAGCATGGTCATGCCCGCACTGCCAAGGGGCTCAGGCTGTCCTGGCCAAAGGCCAAGGACAAGGATAAAACCAAGGCCCAGGCTGCAGCTCCAGCTTCAGTTCCAGCTAAGGCTCCCAAAGGTGCCCAGGCCCCTACAAAGGCTTCAGATTAGATATCTGTCTGCCAACGTGAGGACAGGACTGGTGCAACCAGGCTGCCACCTGCATGGGGCTGGGGTCCTCCTGTGCTATTTGTACAAATGAACCTGAAGCAGGAAAAAAAAAATTCAGCCTAAGCTTCCCTTGGTAAAATGACAGGCATTCATGCAGCTTAAAGGTTGTGGAAAACTGATTTTCTTCCATGATGCTACTACTCCACAGTCTAGACAAAATGCAGCCATCAACATGAAAAACTGCTGCTTGATTTTTTTTTTTCTCCAACATGTTTTAAACAGAGCTGCAGATGCTCAAGGGAAGCCATATTTCTAAGGTTTTGAACAGTAGTATTTTTCAGTATTTTTCTCATGTAAAATTGGTGCAATTCATCCAGAACATTTTTCAAATGCCATTATTTTTCAGCGTTAAGTGCTTAAACTGCTTAGAGAGAAAAAGGTCTCCATCAGAAAGATCGACTTCCAGAAACCAACTAGTGATCATTAAAATGAGGAGAATAAAAAGAAAATAATTCATTTTTTACAGTTTGAAGAAATCTTTAAGTCATCTCTAATTCCTTCATTTTACAGATAAGAAATAGAGTCCACAGAGGTTAAGCAATTTGCCTCAGATCACTAAGCTACTAATAGCAGCGCTAGAAATAGAATGAGGCATTTTAATTACTCTTAGCAGTACCCCCAAATCATGCAAGTTATATATACTCTCATCACTTGTCATTCAAGTTTTTAAAACCATTATCACTTTGTCATTAATTTCTGAGGAAAGTCTCCTACAACATGTTCTAAATTTTCAAAGTTATGCATATTAAACTTCAAATTCTAACTCCAAAAAGAAGGTACTATTCAGGAACTTTCCTCAGAAAGTTTCAAGCGTGTGTACACCCCTAAACCATCACAATGAATTTCAGAGTCCATTCTTTCAAAACCTGTCCCTCAACTACACTTTAGATGTGTTTGTTCAACGACACACACACACACAAAGAGAAAATTCTGGAAGTTCTTCCGCCAAAAACCAATGACAATCTGTCAATGAAATCAGATTACTCCATTAATATATTATGGGTTTCCAGCTTAAATTAGGAAGTGTCACTAGCATTTCATCAACCCACAGTGTGAAGAGTTAATAAAAGACTGGAAAATGCACTCTCGGTTGGTTCTGGGTCCGAAGGAAGGTGTAGATCTGATATTGTTAACACAAACTGAAGGGCTGAGCTTAAAAGCGAAAAACAAAAGGAGTGAACAAGTTCCTTAAACAAAAAGCCTTTTCGTACGGAATGCACCCGCACCGTGGTGACCGCATCAGTAAGACTGAATTTCAGATTTTCGTTTTAACGTCCCAGTAAATCAATTCTATACATTTTAGCTTTGGATATTCAAGGGCAAAAGAGAGGGCACCGTGAGGGCAACAATTTACTCTGGATCACTTTCAAGGACTGTTGTCTAACCACTCATTACAATCGTTCCTTTGTGCAACTGATTATCTAAAAGTACTGAGAGAGTGTAGTACTTCTCTTTGAAAGATAACCATCAGCAAAAGCTAAGATAATGTGATTTTGATGACAAACTGATGCAGCAGTCTGACCAGTAAAGTGTAGAATGCGTTGTCTTTGTAAATATTACTCACAAATCCATATTCAAGTTACAAACGATGTATGTGTTTAATTACGACCTCTGGTACCGCTCTACAAAAATGCAAAAATAACCTAAAAGGTTAGCATGCCTATTTCTTTAAAGTATGACCAGCTTAGCAAGGTGGCAAGTTTGTTTGAAAACACAAAACGCAATCACCACCACGGCTCAATAATACACATACATAAACAGATTCGAAGCTGTGTTAAGCACAAAAATCCTTACCCCATTTTGCCCAGTGAAAACTTGCTCTGAAGTTTCAGCTCTTATGCTACGGAATAGCTTCCAAAGGAATTTCTCCGTCTGCTATTTCGCAGTTGCTTTTCCACCCCCACCCCCAGATCCTTGTCCGGAGGTATTTCAAGGATGCTGCCAATTCAATTAGTTCTCTTAGGTAAAATGATTTCTTTCTTGTAAATACCAAAACGTTCAAACAGAGGCGGCATTTGCTTATTCGAGTTAAAACGCTTTGCGGAGGAGACAGCGATCAATTCTATTCCACAAAACGAGTCTACAAGTAGGAAAATGCAGAATCCGACTTCACCGAGTCCTATAAAAAATGAGTTCGCTGGTCATTTCACTCATGTCCTCCTCGACACTCAGGGAGAGCCAGGTAACTCGGCCTTTTCAGAGCTAAGGCTGCGGGTTCAAATTTCTCCACCACACCAGGTCCCCGGGGGTGGAGCGAGCAACCAAACGCGACGTGCACGTGAATAAAAATCCCAAAAGCAGTAATGCCACGGCTTCCCTGCGCTCACATTAGGAAAAAAACTATATAGAAAAATCTCCTCGAAGTGCAAACCCGGCAGCTCGCAACCTGCACGGCACTCCACATTGGAATCTGTTTTTTTTAATGTTTCTTCTCCTAAGACTCGGAGCAGAGAAGAGGTGGGGAGGAGGAAGAGGAGGCTGGGCAGGATCGATTCATTCTCCCGAGGAGAATAAACGGAGCCATTTCCAGGCTGGCAGCAGGCTGGGGGCGCAGCGCACGCCGGGGAGCTGGAGGAGGGGGCCCGATCCCACCTCCCTCAGCCCCTTCCCGCCCCCCGCCGCCGAGCACAATGGAGCCCGGCTCGCGCCCGGCCCTTCATTCGCGGCTGCCCCCTCTTCCCTCCTCTCTTCAGAGCACAGCGGATCTGAGGCTCCCGTCGGCGGAGAATGAATGAATCACAGAGCCAAGCCCCACGCTTCCACTGGCGCCCTGCCCCCAGCTCCAGGGCGGGCGAAAGGGGCCGAAGGGTCGACGGGCGCCTGCCCGAGCCAAGGAGGGAGGCTAAGACCGCGTCGGGGCCAGGAGAGCTGGGCTCGAAGCCGAAGCGCAGCCGCCGCTCCAGCGCCCCCACCCCTGCTCCTCGTCTCTCACGCTCCGCGCCGCCGCCACGCGCCGCCTCACATTCCCCGGGCCCCGCCGCCGCCTCTTCACACTTCCATCAGCGCCCGCCTCCGCCGGCCTCCGGCACCCGCCGGGCAGAGCAGCGCCAGCCCCGGCGGCCTGAAGCCCGCCGCTGCCTCCGCCTGCACCGGCCGGCTGGCAGAGCGGAGGGTGCTGCTTTCCCAGTCAGCGCCGCCGGCGTGAGGCGAGCGCGGCGGCAGTGGGCTGCGGGGGGCGGGAAGGGGGCGGAGAGAACGGGGGGGCTAGGGCGGTACCTCCCCCTGCTCGCGGGAGAGGGCGGGAGGCGGTGGCCGCCGCGGAGCCGCGGCTGGGGGCTGGTGCGCGGACGGGTCCTGGGAGCCCGACGGGCCCTACGGGCAGTGGGCAGCGGGCAGCGGGCAGCTGGAACAAGCAGCAGCCGCGAGGCGGCGGAGAGGATGGTGGTGCGGGGCCGAGCGGCCCTCGTGGGGAGCTGGGCCGGCGGCAGGCCCTCAGTCCGTCCGTCCTTGTTTTCCCCCCTCCCCTAGAGGCCGGCGGCTGGCGGGCCGTGCGCTCTGCTCCTCCGCTGGCTCTTGGCCCCGCTCCCGGCCGCCACAGCCTCCTCCGCGCCCCACACCAGGTGCTCGCGCTGTGTCTCCATCCTCCCCGCAGGAGGACCTTTAAATAGCAACGTCAGCGCGCTCCTCTCCGCACACACGTCACCCGCTGCTCACGTCACCGGGGTGCGGGGGATGATGTCACGCGGCCGGAAGTACTGCTAAATTAGGGAAGGAGCAGGGGGAGGAGGACTCGGCGAGCTCCTGTGTGCCCACCTGCTCTCGCTTCTCCTTAAAGGCCAAAGCACAGGAGACAGCCCGAGAGGAGCTCGAACAAGGAAGCGGCGGGAGGAGATTTCCTTGCAACAAATGTGCCAAACCGGAGTGAATCATTCGTAGCAGAAGTGCAGAAGTGTCAAGCGGGTAATATCCTATCTCCCACTCCCACCGCTGTTGCAGCAGCACCCCCGGGCTTCTCCTGTCCTAACTAGCAGGGAAATGTGGGAGGGAGAGCCTGATCACACTACTGGTAGATGTACTTCCAACAAGGACTTCGGAAAAATTACCTCAATTTTCAGTTATTGAGTGCCATTCTGGACGTAGTGGACTTTTAAACTTTTTCTCTTATTGGTTACCTGAAACACGAAAGAATAAAGAGCAGAGCAATAAGCAAACGAAGTAATGTTATAGAGGATAGTAATTTTATTTGCAAAATAGCAGTTTTGGCATAGGAAAATGAGTCAATCTTAGTTCACTCAGATAATTATCGTCACATGCATAGCAAATGCCAGTGTGTCCTCTCAGTTTCTCTTCATCAAGAATATGAGTTCCGTGACACTTGCCTCCAGACAATAAAACAAGAAAGAGAAAAATATATATAGGTTTCAGTCTGTGGAATTTAAATTAAAAATTCAAAATTGGAAAGACCACCAAATCCTTTTTCATTAGCACAAGCATATTTTTATCTTCTTTAGTTTTGACCACATAATATATAATTACAATATCTCTTAAGTGTGTTGTTTTGCATTTTCTGTATGGCAAGGGTGAGTAGCTCTCTATAAGTGTGCTAGCTATGTATGTGTTTGTGTCTGTAAAACACCATATTAGGAATGCTTTTTACATTGTAAATTACTACAGCGTTCTTAAATTATTTTAAAATGAATAGGTAAAAACAAAATTTTAAGTTAGGTAAATTCATATAGTGAATTTTGGTTTTATTTTACTTAATCATGGCCAAGAAATAGAATTGATACGTATTGCCAAAGGTCAATACTGTTTCAAGTTAGTCTACAAATTTAGTGACCCTGTTTTCCAAACCAAAATCTAGACACACCATTTGACATTAGAAAAAAAATTTGAATCTGAAGTGACCTGGAAAATCCAGAACATAGGATTACCAGCCTATGAAGTGATTATTAAGAAAGTTATATGTCAATTTCAACGTAGTTTAAATAAAAGAAGGTAAAACTTGTTAGAATGTATACCACGTGTGACTTTTAGAAACTGTAATGTTAAACTACTCACATGGTTCCTATTTAAGGAACATTGGTTTTGCAACTTTCTGTATTTACATTTTCTTGCTCAAGTTAGGAGTCCAAGATTAAAGAACACCACCACCAACAACAAAAAAGACCAATTTGTAACTGTTTCAAATACTCTGGTCATCTTAACATTATACAATTATGATCATGCTTAAAGTTTGAAATATTAAAAGTCTTTTTTTGAGACGGACTCTCGCTCTGTTGCCCAGGCTGGAGTGCAGTGGTGCTATCTCGGCTCACTGCAACCTCTGCCTCCCAGGTTCAAGCAAGTCTCGTGCCTCGGCTTCCCAAGTAGTTGGAATCGCAGGCGCCCGCTGCCATACCTGGCTAATTTTTGTATTTTTAATAGAGATGGTTTTTCGCCATGTCGGCCAGGCTGGTCTCAAACTCCTGGCCTCAGGTCATCCGCCCACCCCGGCCTCCCAGTGTGCTGGGATTATAGGCATGACCCACAGTGCTCACCCTAGTTTTCATTGTTGTTTTTGTTTTTGTTTTGTTTTGTTTTTTGAGGCAGAGTCTTGCTGTGCTGTCCAGGTTGGGTGCAGTGGCACGATCTTGGCTCACTGCACTCTCTGCCTCCTGAGTTCAAGCGATTCTCCTGTCTCAGCCTCCTGAGTAGCTGGGACTACAGGCACTTGCCACCACACCTGGCTCATTTTTGTATTTTTGGTAGAGACGGGGTTTCACCATTTTGGCCAGGCTGGTCTCAAACTCCTGACCTCAAGTGATCCGCCTGCCTCGGCCTCCCAAAGTGCTGGGATTACAGACGTGAGACACTGCGCCGGGTCGCCTCAGGGTTTTTTTTGTTTTGTTCTGTTTTGTTTTTAAGGTTATAACAAAAGGTTAATGAAAGGCAAATCCCTGCTTGCCAATTTGTCTAATGTGTATTATTATCATATTAATAGAAACTTGTACCAATTTGTATTTCAGACAAATGGAGCTTCTTATATCTAAAATGTTAAAACAATAAAACTGTCATTCTTCAAATAATGTCATCCCTTGACCCTTGCAAATTAAAATACAAATTATGTTCTTACACTACTAAAATTTCTTTACAATTTCCTACCTAACTAAATAACTTATCTCTTCCTTCTCTTTCCATGTTAATTAAACCTCTCACTTTACCATTTTCAAACACTTTATTCTACCCTTTCATCACAACTTCCTCTCATTCACAGTCTTTTATCCCCTCATCTTTACCCAACTATCAAAACAGCTTTTCAGTTGCCTTCCTGCCTTTAGAGTGCTGACCCTTTGTTAGTTTCTACTTTTCACAACCGCATCGTCTTTTCTCAACTGCTCTTTTGTCAACTGAAAATTGAGAACAGCTTTTCTCTACATAAATCGAATGGTGCCCTGTGATATAATGACTCAAAGTTTATGTGATAGTTTAACTTCAGCCTCTTACTCTAGAAAATTTTACCTGTGATTGATTAATTATAGGTATCAATTTATTGCCAGCTTATATGGGATCAGGATCAGTAAGTACATATGTCCATGTAGTCAAAAGAATATGTAAACCTTTGAAACATTTTATGTAATATGGCATGTCTTCTCAGAAAAAATAGCCTTTTCTCCCTGCTTGAAACAATTCCAATACAGTTTTAAGAGGTGTCAGAGAGGCATTCTATGGCTTTCCATCTATAAGTAAATATCTTTTCTCCTAAGATGAGCTGATGTAACCCACATTTTAGTTGTGAATTCCCAACCCTGATTTTTTTGTATGTTTTTTAAAATAGTAAACTTCCTAGAAAGTAATATATTTTCTTTTACCGGAAGAGGAAGAAAGTACTTTAGTAGAGTTTCAAATTTTAACAGTTCCTGTTTCCCACTATGCTCTGAAAATTTGTAGGGCGGTTTATGAATACCCTCTGATTTTAGAATCTGTGGGCGAAGGCATCTGTTTTAGTTACAGAGTTTATTTCCATGCCCTTAATAGGAGATGGCAGTCTTCAATGGGGTGTTCATACATTGGTCATGAGATATGTCTTTTTCAATGAAAAGACATCTATGAGATAGAAAACCTTTGCAGGAAAGAGAGTAAAAGCCAGATTTTATTTTTAATTGGCTTACATTAGGTAATAACTTCCTTTTAAATGCCCTCTTTTTGATTACCAAAATACCACTGTTAATTCAAATAAAGTCAGATTGAAAAATAGGTTAAAAGATATCTCTCTATATAAAAGAAATATCATAATTCCTAGTAGGTAGTACATAGTCATGAAGAAACTAACCAGCAAAGAGTCAACGTAATGATAAGAATGAAAGAGTTGCAGGGAAACAGAATTTATCCAGTGACTCTCCAAAATCATCCCACTTCCTCCATTTACACAGCAGATACCGGGTACCATTGAGTTGTATATGGCCTGTAATAAAACCGTCTTTTATTATCAGTAATGTTCTGAACAGAAGCAAAGTAGTTAAACAGTCTCAAGGGTGGGAACATGTGTGTTTGGCATCTTCAAGGCAAGGCTTGAAGACAATTTATTAGAGAAGTTTGAAAGTGGTAGAGTAAAGGAAACTAAAGAATTAGCCTTAGGAAAACTATGGTAGATAGCCATGGGAAATGATCTCAGAACTACCTCCTGCTCTGATTTTTACTGTGAATTCATTTATTTTCCAAACATGGTCAGAGGGATACAAATGTAATCCTAGATAGTGAAAGAGGATGCTAGAAAGTTTTCAGTTGGCTGCTGTTGAGGGCCCAGATAGAACAAAATTAGAGGAAATGGTAGTACAACTGTCTATACAAAATTTTTAAAATATTCAGAAAAGATGGTGATATTGTACCTTTGAAAAAATTATCTGGCTTAACCTGGGTTGGTTGGTTGATTGTTTCAAGCAGGAGTTAGAGAAAACAGGCTGGAAAAATATGCAGATCTGCAGAGAACTACAGGAAAGAATGTGGAGTAAAGGTTGTGCTGTACCTGTGCAGTTACTTAGAATGGAATGCTGTGGAAGCTGATTGCCATGGTAACCAATAATCTTTTTCCTGAATGGGGGAACAGAACAACCATGAGGAAAATGTTTTAAATGAGCTACCTTATTTTGTGACTGTTATGGTGCCAGCTAAAACAAAAACAACCCACAAGATATTTAGGACAGTCATTCCTATGGAAGGAAATGGCTTTATTTTCAGAGAGACAAGGCTGAGGCAGAAATTCTGGAGTATTTCAAAGAGAGATGGGGCTTTAAGATGGCAATTGCAAACTCTCTGAAGCAGAACATAATGGATAAATATTATGTTTATGGCTAAAGCAGGCAGAAGCAAGACCTAGAACCCGTGTTAAAATTTCTCCCAAGCATAAGAATCAGAAATAAATGAAGATTCTCAACACTTGAGAGTTTCAGCCAAAATATTTCATGAATTATTTATGAGGCTTTTCTTTTAATCTTGTTCTAAATTTTAATTTCTCTAAATATTAAATGGAAATGGTAAATGTTTCTGTATTATTTAGGGTTCTCTAGAGAAACAGAACCAATAGGGTATATATAGGGAGAATGATAGGCAGGTAGGTAGATGATTGACAGATACGTAGATAGATGTGAGATTTATTATGGGACGTGGCTCATGTGATTATGGAGGCCAAGAAATCAATGTCTGAAGCCGGAGAACTAGGGAAGCTGGCAGCATAATTCAGTCTCAGCCTACAAGGCCTGAGAACCAGGGAAACCAATGTTGTAACTCTCAGCTCAAGGTTGAAGGCCGGAGAACTTGGAGTTCTGATGTCCAAGAACAGGAGAAGACAGATACCCTAGCTCCAGAAGAGAGAGATAATTTGCCTTTCCTCTGACTTTTTGTTCTACCCAGGTACTCAGCAGATTGGACAGTGCCCACCTACATTGGCGAGGGTGGATTTTCTGTACTCAGTCCACAGATTCAAATGCCATTCTCTTCTAGAACCACCCTCAGACACACCCAGAAATAATGCTTTACCCACTACTTATGTATCTTTTAAGCCAGTCAAGTAGATACCCAAAATAAACCATCATATCTGTAGTCAATATTTATTCTATTATCATTATTATTATTTTGAGATAGAGTCTCGCTCTGTCGCCCAGGCTGGAGTACAGTGGCACGATCTCAGCTCACCACAGCCTCTGCCTCCCGGGTTCAAGCAGTTCTCTGTCTCAGCCTCCCTAGTAGCTGGGATTACAGGCACCCACCACCACGCCCAGCTAATTTTTGTATTTTTAGTGGAGACAGGGTTTTACCATCTTGGCCAGGCTGGTCTTGAACTGCTGACCTCAGGTGATCCACTCGCCTCGGCTCCCCAAAGTGCGGGGATTACAGGCGTGAGACACTGCACCCGGCCTATTCTATTATGTTTAATAACATCATATATTTTTATTGTATATATCAGCGGTCCCCAACCTTTTTGGCACCAGAGACCGCTTTTGTGGAAGACAATTTTTCCCCTCGGTAGGATGGGGGAGATGGTTTCAGGATGAAACCATTCCACCTCAGGTCATCAGGCGTTAGTTGGGCACTCATAGGAAGCGCACAACCTAGATCCCTTGAATGAATGAATGAATGAACTTGCATGTGCAGTTCACAATGGGGTTCATGCTGCTATGAGAAAGAACTCTGAACCGTCATGCTCCTAAGATTCACGCTGCTGATCAGACAGGAGGTGGGAGGTGGAGCTCAGGCAGTAATGCTCACTCATCTGCCACTCACCTCCTGCTGTGCTGCCTTGTTCCTCACAGGCCATGGACCCATATCAGTCTGTGGCCCAGGGGCTAGGGACCCCTAATATAAATGATGGCAATACATGATAAAAATATAGTTTTCCTATTTTGATTAGGTCATCTTCTAAAATCTCTTACACTTAGAATAAAATCCAAACTCCATGCCTCGACCTAAGAGGTACTGCATGGTCTGGCCCCTGCTCACCTCTCTTGCCTTGGTTTCCATTTCCCCCTCCATTGCTAGTGTGTGGGATGGTGCATTGTCAACTGCGTGAGCAAAAACTCCAGGTAATGGTGACTTAACCTATAAGGTCATTTTTTAATTTGCTTATTAAAAAGAAGTCTGGAGGTAGGTGGTCTTAACAGTTGATTTGGAAAGTCCAAGGTGTCATTAGAGTCTTTCCATCCTTTTATTTTGCTATCTTCATGTGTTTTCTTTTAAACCTGGATTGCTGTCCCTTTCTTTTTTAGAAGATTATTGTATTTCCAGGCATCACATTCAAAGAACACCCAAAACAGGAAGGGAGGGAAGGAGACTGAATTATTTTCTCTTTTATGGCTGCTTTTTTTTTTTTTTTTTTTTTTTAAAAAACCAGGGAGAAAACCTCTGAAGGGACCTCAAGAAAATTCCTTCTCATGTCTTGTTGGCCAGAACTAGATTACATGCTCATCCCTAAATCAGTGATTGATAGTTTGGAACTGGATTTTCAATGATTGGCTTAGACAAATGGCGGTTCATCCCTTGAGTCTGCCTATTGCGACTGAACCAAATTAAAACTCTCAGCATGGAAGAAAGGCCAGTGGCCATTGGGCAAGCAAACCACATATTTGCCACGCAGCCTGAAGCCACTCATATTCCTGCTGATCTTCAAGTATGACAAGCTTGCTCCAAAACCAGGGCCTTTGCACTTTTTTTGTTCCTTCTGCCTGGAACACGTGTGTCCAAAACCTTCACATAGTGTGCTCCTCCTCATCATTCAATTCTGTGCTCAAATTACATCTCTTGAAAAAGATCCTCTTTATAAAATATCTGTACATCCATAGCCATTAATCTTCCACTTAATTTGCTTTATTTTCTTCATAGCATATTCAACACTGTCTAAAATGGTATTATATATTAGTGTACTCGTAGAATAGAGCCTCATGAAGAGGAACTTTGCCTACCTTGTTTACTTTCCTGTCTGTAATAGCAAGACAATGTCTAGCACAGAGTGGGTGCTCAATAAATGATTATTGAATGAATGGATTTGCTAGGACTTTCGGTTATCCTTAGGTAGAAATTACTTAAGTCAGGGTTCTTTTTTTTTTTGAGACAGAGTCTTGCTCTTTAGCCAGGCTGGAATGAAGTGGCCTTATCTCAGCTCACTGCAACTTACGCACTCAGCTCACTGCAACTTCCGCCCCTCAGGTTCAAGCCCTTCTCCTGCCTCAGTCTCCTGAGTAGCTGGGATTACAGGCGCCTGCCGCCACGCCCAGCTAACTTTTTGTATTTTTAGTAGAGATGGGGTTTCACCATGTTGGCCAGGCTGGTCTCAAACTCGTGACCTCAGATGATTCACCCACGTCGGCCTCCCAAAGTTCTAGGATTACAGGCGTGAGCCACAGCACCCAGCCTAGTCAGGGTTCTTAACAAGTTAGCTAGAGCAAACAACAGCATCTGCTCTAACTAGAACACAGGGATTTGGTAGGGTGGTATACATAGCTCATAGAATCATTGGGAGGGCTGGGGAATCCTCACTCTGAAGTCCCTGGAACAAGAACTTGTAGGAAACAGAACATTCAAATTAGGTATTTTGAGTTGTGCTTAATAACAAATACTACTTTTTTTTTTTCCCCCAGAGGCAGGATCTCGCTGGGGGAGTGCAGTGGCATAATCACAGCTCACTGCAGCCTCAGCCTCCCAGGGTCAAGTGATCTTCCTGCCTTAGTCTCCCAAGTAGCTGGGACTACAGGCACATGCCAATACGGCAACTAATTTTTGTATTTTTTGTGGAGATGGGATCTCACTATATGCCCAGACTGGCTCAAATTCCTGGGCCCAAGCAGTCCTTCTGCCTCGGCCTCCCAAAGTGTTAGGATTACAGGTGTGAGCCGCTATGCCCAGCAAAATGCTACTCTTTACAAAGGTGGCACACAGTATAGGAAAACCATAAGAGAGAGGACAGTGGCTGGCATAGCAGCACAGACTATCCCCTCTGTGCCTGAAAGGACGGGAAGAAGGAGCAATGCATGGAACCTGGAGGCAGAGACGGCTGTGTGGAAAGCGTTGTCTGAAGTAGCTATATCCTTTGCTTAAAGGTCACAGCCAGCTCACAGAGACCCCACAATGAGGCAGCCCAGGAAATGAATAACTCAACTTTACTCTCCTTCCCACCCCACCCGCCATCTCCTGTTGCATTCCTCCTTCTAAAGCTGACATACAGGAAGCTGGGCAGAGGAGCCCAGTGATGTAGTCCACATCGTCCTGGGGCAAAGAGCAGGAAAAAGAAGGCTCAAAGATGGATCTGGAGAGGCAAACTAAAGATACCCAGCCCAATTCCATTTAGCTATCAGATTAGCAGTTATATTAAAGTTTGGCATGTGGGAAAACAAGCACTACCACACAGTAGGAGTATAAATTGGTATATCCTTGAAGACATATATAAATTTTGACACAGCAGTTCCACTTTAAGGTATTTATCCTACAGATACTCTTTTTCAAGTGTTCAAATAAACGTAGATTTTTTTGTATTGCTTTAAAATGAAAAAAGGGAGAAGAGACAACCTGTATGTCTATCAATAGAGGACTAGTACAATCATATAATAAAATACTATGCAGCTATTTAAAAGAATGAGGTAGATCTATAGTTCTGATACGGAAAGATGCCTAATACAGAAAAAAATTCTGGATGGATATAATAAACTGAATTGTGGTTAACTTGAGAGAGTGCGATTGTAAATTTGAAATTTAAAGAGGAGAGGAGGATTTTAAAAAAGATTTCTGTAACACCATTTGTATTGTTTGCATTTTTTATCATGATTATATATTATTGTAATAATACAAAACCAAACCATATTATTTTGAAAATATTAAAAATACACAAATATGTTTAAAATTCAATTGCGGGAGGACAGAATGAGACGTTAATATACTCTTAATTGTCCTATCTTCCTCTCCTTTATATCTTTTTTGTTAGAAAATACTGTAAGTTGGCTGGGCACGGTGGCTTACACCTGTAATCCCAGCACTTTGGGAGACCAAGGCGGGCGGATCACCTGAGGTCAGGAGTTCGAGATCAGCCTGATCAACATGGAGAAATCCTGTCTCTATTGCAACTCGAATAGCGGGATACCCTGTTGCTGAAAAGTCAATTCTATGAGGCTGCTAAGCAGTTTTACAGTTGTATGCTAGAAGGGAAAGGAAGTGTTGTATAAAACAGAATTTGGTCAACCTTTGTATTCATTGTGGGTCCTTAGACCATACCTGAGTTTATGCTAATGAAATTACTCAACACAGGGGTAGGCCATACCAGAAATACCAGGCCTGTGATTAGAGGATGAGGGCTTTGAGTAAGACATTATTAGCCCAGCCTCTGAGAAGGAGGAAGGGGCTAGGGATTGAGTTCAGTTACATGGCCAGTGAATCAATCCATGATCCCTATTTAAAGAACCACCAATAAAACTCCAGACGCTGAGGCTCAGGTGGACTTCCCTAGTTAGTAGTCATACATTTGTGTGCCAGGAAAGTGTCCTGAGGACACGGAAGCTTCACATTTGGGATCCTCCCAGACCTTACCCTATATATCTTTTTAGTTGTCTGTTCCTGATTTGTGTCCTTTTTTTTTCTTTTTGATACACAATCTAACTCTGTCACAGGACTGGAGTGCAGTGGCACGATCTCAGCTCACTGCAACTTCCCCTCCCGGGTTCAAGTGATTCTCCTGCCTCAGCCTCCCGAGAAACTGCGTCTACAGGCACGTGCCACCATGCCCAGCTAATTTTTGTATTTTTAGTAGAGACGGGATTTCACCCTGTTGGCCAGGATGGCCTCCATCTCCTGACCTCATGATCCACCTGCCTCGGCCTCCCAAAGCACTGGGGTTACAGGCATGAGCCATTGCGCCTGGCCTTGTGTCCTTTATAATAAAACTATAATCATAAGTATAGCACTTTCCTCAGTTCTATGAATTATTCTAGCAAGTTATTTAATGGGAGGGGATGGTGGGAACCCCTGAGTTTGTAGCCAGTTGATCAGAAACGTAAGTAACCTGGAAACTCCTGATCTTGTGGCTGGTATGTGAAGTGAGGTCAGTCTTGTGGGATACTGTGCCATTAGCCTGTGAAAGTTACCTAACTCCAAATAGTTAGCATGATAATTGCACTGCAGAAGGAAAAACCACATACCTCCTCAGAACCCAAGAGGCAATGAGAAACTGTCTCATGACACCCTCCTGAAAGATAGGAAGGCAAGTGAGAAATGACCTTGAAGGAACTCCTCCCAGGCCTCCCATGGTCTCATGTTCCAGGAGGATCACAAGATATTCTGCCAAAATTTATGTCAGCTACAGTTAAGGCTTGCATGAAAAAAGGTCTGGAAATATGTTTGCCAAAGTAATGGGCTGGGCACAATGGCTCATGCCTGTAATCCTGGCACTTTGAGAGGCCAAGGCAGGAGGACTGCTTGAGTCCAGGAGTTCAAGACAAACCTGGCCAACACAGAGAGACCCTGTCTCTACAATAAATAAAAAATAAATTAGCTGGATGTAGTGTTGAGCACCTATATAGTTCTAGCTACTCAGGAGGCTGAGACGGGAGGATTGCTTGAGCTCAGGAGTTCAAGACTGCGGTGAGCTATGATCATGCCACTGCGCCCCATATTGGGCAGCAAAGCAGGATCACATCTCTAAAAACAAAAAAAAACAAAGTGATGGCAGTTGTCACTGGGTCATGGAATCCGAAGACTTTGGCTTGCTTTTTGCTACTTTTCTTCATTATACTTTATAGAGACAATTTAGGGTGTGGTTAAGTATAGACTCTGGGGACATCCTGCCTAGGTTTGAATTTCAGCTCTGTCATTTAGTAACTTCATGTTCTTGATACTGATCCACTAACCTGCCCTTTCATTGCAAGGGCTCAGCCAACTCCAGTCTCTCCTAGGGGTGCATTCACCTCTTTTATTAATACCTTCTTCATCTACAAGAACGTCATGTGGAACTGTCATTTTCCTTCCTGAAATGAAGATTTAATATGTCCATGATAATGCCCTAATTTATCATCTTTGTTTTTCCATTAAATTTTAAATAACCCAATGAACAACAAGAAAAAAAAAAATTCTAGCTTGCCATGATTGGTTTCTTGGCAAACAAAGACTTCAAGCAAATTACTTAGCCTCTTGATGCCTAAGCTTTCTTATTTGTAAAATGGAGAATAAATAATAGTCCTTACCTCATACAGTTGTGAGGATTAAGTGAATGAAAACAAAACCCTTGGAACAGTGCCTGGTACACAAAAAGCACTCATATATGTTAGCTATTTTTAAGACTTTTATGTGTTATTTGATTTGTATACAGTGACTACATGTCACTGTAAACCCAATTAAAACATACAAAAATATCAAATTTTCAGTTTATGTCTCATTTACGTTTTTCACTTCACAACTAGACGAATTAGCCACTTTTTTTCTTTTTTTTTTTTTTGAGACAGAGTTTTGCTCTTATTGCCCAGGCTGGAGTGCGGTGGCACAATCTTGGCTCACTGCAGCCTCCGCCTCCTGGGTTCAGGCAATTCTCCTGCCTCACCCTCCTGAGTAGCTGGGATTACAGGCACGTGCCACCACACCCAGCTAATTTTTTTGTAATTTTAGTAGAGACTGGGTTTCATCATGTTGCCCAGGCTGGTCTTGACCTCCTGACCTCAGGTGATCCACCTGCGTTGGTCTCCCAAAGTGCAGGGATTACAGGCGTGAGCTACCGCGCCCAGCCAATTAGCCACATTTTTGCTTATCATCCTAACATTTCATAGTCGCCGTGTAGAGAAATGGGATAAGTTTAAGCTAGAGAAAGCATTTGAAAACTGAGATGAATATCTTAGATGAATATATACATAAAACTTTACTTAAAATTCTTTCACTACCACCTCCAAAATAAACCAAAGTTAACATTTTAGTCTTATGTGTATTTAAAGGAAGTGCATTAAAATGTTCATTATATTTTATCTCTGGTTAATGAAATTTTGTATACTTTTTCTTTATACATTTATACATATTGTAAATTCTTTCAAGTGAGCATGTATTACTTTTTGGAATCAGAAAAAAATGTTATTTTTAAAGATAAAATTATTTTTATCAGAGTTCTTTTTGAACTGTGCAAAGAGAGAAACATAAAATATTTGAGATTCCAGTAACATGAGAGATTACTTTTGAAACATTCTGAAATTATATTTTCTATTGGTTTTTAACAAGATTTACAACCTACTCAAAATGCAGTAGAGTGGGCATCACAAAGCAAATTTATTTGAAAGCACCAGAACCAGTACATGAATAGTCATGACATTCAGCAACATGTCCCTATTGAAAAACGATTTTAGAATCTATAATGTTGGTTGTTGTACTAACAGGGTAAGCTACATGTAGAATAAAATGAAAAATAAAAGTAGTGATTAAAGATGATTAGAGATTAAAAAAGAGAAAATATTTTAATGAAACTGCCCTTTGTAATGTTAATACTAATCACACTCAAATACAAACATGAACTTTGAGAATAGCAGTAAATTCTTATATAGGGCTATTAAGAACATGAATTTTGGAATCAGATGGATTTTGAGTTTGAGTCCTCTTGGCCCAGCCAGGTAGCACGGGATGTGTTATTTAAACACATCATCTCTAAGCCTCAGTCTCCCAGATTCTAAGATGTGAATAATGATAGTACCTGAAGGATTTGTTGTAATAATTAAATGAAATATTTACTAAACAAATGCTTAGTAAATGCACTCTTTACATATGAAAGACAGAGTCTCGCTCTGACACCCAGGCTGGAGTGCAGTGACGCAAGCTCGGCTCACTGCAAGCTCTGCCTCCTGGGTTCACGCCATTCTCCTCCCTCAGCCTCCCGAGTAGCTGGGACCACAGGCACCCACCACCATGCCTGGCTAAGTTTTTGTATTTTTAGTAGAGACGAGGTTTCACTGCATTAGCCAGGATGGTCTTGATCTTCTCACCTCGTGATACGCCCGCCTCGGCCTCCCAAAGTGCTGGGATTACAGGTGTGAGCCACCACGCCCAGACTTCTGTTTCTCTTACTGATGTGAAAATTAGTTGCATTTTTTTCTATTCCTTGTATTACCTTACAATCAGCTACTTAAGAGGAACTATAAAATGAAAAGGGAACATTAGACTATGTAAGAATTAGGGAAACTGGCTCTCTCTTCCACCACCCAAGATGCCAAAAGGAACAAAGGCCAAGGGGAAGAAGGTGGCTCCAGCCCCTGCTGTCATGAAGAATCAGGAGTCCAAGAAAGTGGTGAATCCCTTGTTTGAGAAAAGGCCTAAAAATTTTGGCATTGGACAGGACATCCAGCCCAAAAGAGACCTCACCTGCTTTGTGAAATGGCCCCGCTGTATCACGTTGCCGTGGCAGAGAGCCATCCTCTATAAGCAGCTGGAAGTGCCTCCTGCGATTAACCAGTTCTTTCAGGCTCTGAACCACCAAACAGCTACTTAGCTGCTTAAGCCGGCCCACAAGTACAGGACAGAGACAAAGCAAGGAGAAGAAGCAGAGGCTGTTGGCCTGACTCAGAAGAAAGCTGCCGGCAAAGGGGATGTCCCCATTAAGAGACTACCTGACCTTTGAGCAGGAGTTAAGACCGTCACACCTGGGTGGAGAACAGGAAAGCTCAGCTGCTGGTGATTGCACACAACGTGTGGCACACAACGTCTGGTTGTCTTCCTGCCTGCCCTGTATTGTAAAATGGGAGTCCCTTACTACATTATCAAGAGGGAAGCAAGACTGGGACGTCTAGTCCACAGGAAGAACTGGATCATTGTCACCTTCACACAAGTTGATGTGGAAGACAAAGGAGCTTTGGCTAAGCTGGTGGAAGCTATCAGGACCAATTACAACAACATATATGATGAGATCTGAGACAATGTCCTGGGTCCCAAGTCTGTGGCTCACATTGCCAAGCTCAAAAAGGCAAAGGCTAAAGAACTTGCATCAAACTGGGTTGAATGTACACTGTTGAGTTTTCTATATATAAAAATAATTAAAGTAATGCAAATTTTCCTTTAAAAAAAAGAATTAGGGAAACCAACTTCAAATTTCTGAAATGTATTCTTTTAAAGCATCTGAAACCTGTGTGTTTTTTACACAGAGGCATACATACCAACTCTGTGATATTATCCAGTGTAAAAGGAAAGCAAAACAGAGACCCTAGCATACAAACAGAAAATATTTTTTACTTCATGTTCAGTGATCTCTGAATCCTTCTGAACTAAGCTACATTTTGGTCTTTTTCATCTATAAACAGGAGTGCAGATTATCATTGACTTGGTATTGGGATAAACTCCTGGCCTTTTAAGAATGCCTTTTCTTGGCTGGGCGCGGTGGCTCAAGCCTATAATCCCACCACTTTGGGAGGCCGAGACGGGCAGATCACGAGGTCAGGAGATCGAGACCATCCTGGCTAACACGGTGAAACTCCATCTCTACTAAAATTACAAAAAAATTAGCTGGGTGTGGTGGCGGGAGCCTGTAGTCCCAGCTACTCAGTAGGCTGAGGCAAGAGAACGGTGTGAACTAGGGAGGTGGAGCTTGCAGTGAGCCCAGTTCATGCCACTGCTCTCCAGCCTGGGTGACAGAGAGAGACTCCGTTTCAAAACAAAACAAAACAAAAAAAGAATGCCTTTTCTTGCACAAAGGCTCATGTCACCCTTCAAAGGCCTTAGGAAATCTCAATCAAAGTTGGCCTTCAAAACTTGCCCATGAGTTAACTGAGCTCGTACATTAGGGTACCTAACTACAATTTTTAGCTAAACCTCCACAAGGCATTTACCCTTAAGGGAAAAGTCTGTCTTCATAGTTCTTCTGCCCTGCCCAAAACCTACTTTAGAATGAACACTGAGGCTTCAGTTACATGGAGCTTTCCTTTTGCTCATGGCACTCCCTTAACTAACAGCATCTCCCTGCGATCCCTTTATTTAAAAGGGGAATCAACACTCCTGGACATTTAGTGTAAAAGAATGGAAGCTGCTACCTTTCTGTCTACTTACCCGAACTTCAGAGTTTTCCTATTTTCCTGTCATTTCCGCCATTGCTATTGTAGGCATTCTCTACTTAGAAGAAGTCACATCATCTATGACCCTGGGTATGCTGGCCTCCAGATTGCTTACACAAATTTTAAATATATTTGTCCCAGCAGAGGGATCTTTGAAACCCTGCTCTTTAGGCTTCTCCAAATTAGAATGTATTTATTGATTCATATACTCTTTCTTCATTGTAAACCAGCTCCCATCCCTATATATATATAAATTTTTTTTTTTTGAGACAAGGTCTGGCTCTATTGCCCAGGCTGGAGTGCAGTGACACAATCTTGCCTCACTGCCACCTCTGCCTCCCAGGCTCAAGCCATCCTCCCACCTCAGCCTCCCCAATAGCTGAGACTACAGGCGTGCACCACCATGCCTGGCCAATTTTTGTATTTTTTGTACAGACAGGTTTTTGCCATGTTGGCCAGACTTGTCTGAAACTTGTGGGCTCAAGCGATCTGCCTGCCTCGGCCTCTCAAAATACTGGGATTACGGGTGTAAACCACTGCACTTGTCTCATGTATTTTATTAAAGTGCTGCCAATCCAAGGAAACCCAATTTTAAAAAATTCTTATTTAAGGGAGGCTGAGGCAGGAGAATCGCTTGAACCCGGGAGCTGGAGGTTGCAGTGAGCCGAGACTGTGCCATTGCACTCCAGCCTGGGTGACAGAGCAGGACTGCGTCTCGAAAGAAAAAACAAACAAAAACTTATTTAAGAATAGGAAATGTCTCTGCATATAAAGATTTTTGAGAAGTCTTATGTCTGTAAATCGTATTTGCTGGTTTCCCCTTTGCCACAATAGTCATTATTTCCCTAAAGAGCTCACAATATTTATACATGAACTTCCCTTATAAGCTATGGTGCCTTTTCCCCAGTAGGTTATTTTTACGTTTTTCAGTGATCCTACCATTTAATTACAGATTCAACTAGTTTGTCCAGTATAGTGTGATATTCACTATGTGTATGTTTCCACAGCTATGCTTGCAACTCATCTTTCAGATAGAATTCAGATAGGCAATTCATCAGTCCCCTGGGAAGTTTGCCATAACAGGGTACATAACTTTGCTAGCAATTGCACAACTTTACCCTTGATATTCTTTAAAATCCTAGGTAGAACAAATTCTGTTGATTTATCTCTTTCTGGTGTGTTAGCTAGGTCCTGGGCATTTCCTACTATTTATTCATAAGAAAAATACCACCTTATATTTGTATAGTG
The DNA here is from genome assembly GCF_003255815.1 of Theropithecus gelada. NCBI lineage: Eukaryota > Metazoa > Chordata > Mammalia > Primates > Cercopithecidae > Theropithecus > Theropithecus gelada. The sequence goes on from NC_037673.1 coordinate 75,011,176, forward strand.
CTTTATGCTTTCCAGTTATTTTCAGCTTTTCACTGGGTACAATAATATCAATTTCTGTGAATCAAAAGGTAATTATTTTCCCTACAAACCTAAAACTGCTCTAAAAAGTGAAATCTAGCTGGGTGCGGTGGCTCACACCTGTAATCCCAACACTTTTGGGAGGCCAAGGCAGGTGGATCACCTGAGGTCAGGAGTTTGAGACCAGCCTGGCCAACATGGTGAAACTCTGTCTCTACTGAAAATAAAAAATTAGCCAGGCGTGGTGGTGGGCGCCTGTAATCCCAGCTACTCGGGAGGCTGAGGCAGAAGAATTGCTTGAACCCGGGAGGTGGAGGTTGCAGTGAGCCAAGATTGTGAGATTGCACCACTGCACTCCAGTCTGGATGACAGAGCAAGACTTCATCTCAAAAAAAAAAAAATTATATGCCAAGCATTATGCTAATGTATATTTCCTCACTCAACCCATAACAACACTAATGGGATAGGTATTCTGTATTCATGCCATCTTTATAGGGAAGGAAAAGGAAACTGAGCAGGAATTTGTCATTTACCTAAAATCCACCTGCATTCGAACCTAAATCTGCCTAATTCCAAACCTTTGCCCTTAACCTCTATGCCCTTTTGCCATTTAATTAGAACTAAATCAAGCATTTCTAGAACTATAGGTAGCTGGATTAGGATGCAGACTATCTGCATTCTGGTCTGGCTCTGCCACAACCATTTGATCAAGGGCAGGTGAATTAACTGGTGAGGACCTGTTTCTTTATATGTTAAATGAGATAATAGATTACAAGACTTTAATATTTTCTATTCTGTGATTTTATTTATGTAAATATTCACTAACCACCATGTTATGAATAGGCACAAAACCAAAGTAAAAGATGTTAAATTTAAATTTAAAATAAATTTTAACAGAAGGTACATGTTTGTTTTATTGTTTTACTTTACAGCCAAAAGCAAACCAAAACACCAGAGATGCTCATTTAAGCAGCAGGGCCCTAACTTTTGAGTGTGATGGCAGTTATGTCTGTAAATTAATTTTATTCATTGCTGTGTTGGATAGACATATATGTTCACTTCCTGCAAAAATTGAAACTGAATGTTAACAGTATGTAATTTATTTATTCAGCATGTATTCAGAGAGATTTAATGAAGAAATTAACACCGTGTCAGATGGGATGGGGCAGATCAATGTCCTATAATTGTGTGGCCTAAATTTGGCTAAGTTAGATTTAGTTTTTCCCAGAAAATTTTAGGGTTGCCAGGCTTTTCTTATTCTGTACATAATGATCCAGCCTTTTCTTGCCCCTGTTTATAATGGAAACCTTCTATGCTGGTTGTTTTGCCAATGCTGCCCAGTCCTTCCCTTTCCTCTCCACCTGCATCTCTTCTTCCCCCTTCTCTGCCCTGGACTGTGCCTCAGAAGGCTGAAATGTGCTAACTGTGTCTCCATAAGTCTTTTTGAATTGAAACACACAGGAGATCTGAGAGTGCAAAGTCGGCATGTCTTCCCTGCCCCCACTTTGGCACCCTGTCTCTCACAGTAGCCGCATCACTCCCCAACCACACTGGTCTTCTTCCCCAGCTCCAGTTTCTACTGGGCCCTGCTAACTACTCTATTTTCTTTGTTTCTACAGCCCCAGGGGAAAGTGGTTTTCCCTCTGAAGGTGGTCCCTGGGTATCGCACCGTATTTTGTCTCTTCTTAACCTTGCTTATGTATGTTTGAGTAGTCTTTTCATTAAAGTCTCTTCATTTGAACCATCTAGGATGAATTTTGTTTCTTCCCCAGGATCCCAACTGATTCACTATCCCTTACCTAAAACTCATTGAATTGGAATTTAAGCACCTTATCCCAAAGATGACATTGACTTCAATCAATGAGTACATATTGAGCGTCTTGATGTGCTTAAGGGTATACCAAGAGCTATGACAGGTACAAGAGTCATTTGAGGCTAGCCCAAGTGTGGTGGTGTCTACAACAAATTGATCACAATCAGTGGCAGATTTCTTTGTTTCTTTTCTACTCCCATTGCTTCACATGACTAGCCTTAAGAAAAAGAGTCATTTGTGTGGTGTTCTTGCCCTTGAGAAGTTTATACTTTAGTTAGGAAGTCCACAATCAACACATTAAACTATTAAAATGTAACACAGGACTTTAAATCTTAAATTAGGTAGCTCATAGGACTAGCCAGGTGAAAGCAGATAAAATTGTCATAGGAAATGCTAACTTTCCATGCCCAGTTAATTTTTTTGTATTTTTAGTAGAGACAGGATTTTACCATGATGGCCAAGTTGGTTTCAAACTCCTGACCTCAAGTGATCCTCCTGCCTCGGCCTCCCAAAATGCTAGGATTACAGATGTGAGCTACCACGTCTGGCTGTGTATTTTTTTTTTTTTTTAAAGGAAGGAAGAACAGAAGTCAAAGAAAACAGAAGAACAAGTCAGAGGAGCCAATTTGGGAGATTTTAAGCTTTTCTTTTCTTTTTTTTTCTTTTCTTTTTGAGACAAGATCTCGCTCTTTTGCCCAGGCTGAAGTGCCTGCATTTTAAAATTATCTGAATTGGAATTTTTTAATTTATCAGACTTATGAAATATATTATTGTGAACTAGAAAGTATTAGTGAAAGCTGGGCATGGCAGTTCACGCCTACAATCCCAGCACTTTGGGAAGCCATGGCAGGAGGATAGCTTGAGGCCCGGAGTTTGAGACCAGCCTGGGCAATATAGCAAGACTCTTGTCTCTACAAAGAAAAAAAAAAAGTATTAGAGAAATTTCAACCAATTGTGGAATATTTATGCTCAAAATATCCTGAGTCAGTGAAATGTGTCCAAAGGTACATGCTGTATAAATATCATGAGGGCTAGTAGGTCATTCTTGTGTACAGAAGGGGAATTTGTTTGTCAAACAAGAAGAACAGGGCATTTGCCATTGATCAATCTGGAACTATCTACCATTCCCATACACTACTTGAGTAAGAAACTGATCAACTGATGACTCTTATTTTCAATGGGAGTATTTTGATAGGCCCAGAGATATGTATTAAAACCCAAGCTTGTTAGTCAGTGTGTCTCCCCATTTGAATCAGAGAGAAGGCCCTAGGGATGTGAGAATGGGCAAGGCATATGCTACACTCTGGTGTCTAATTGATTATTGTAACCCAATAAACATGTTACTGTTTTAAAAGCTTGGTTTCAAGAGTACAAATTTGATAGAAGTTGGGAATGGAAAGACATCAGAATGTGCAGAAAGGTGTTGAGTTATCTCTGCCTGTGTACCGACAACAGTGGGGCTCTCTGTCGTAGGAGGGAAGCCTTTATGTGGTGTGACTTGGGGGTTTGCTCTCAAAACTTGATTAGAATTCAGATAGGTCAGACAGAAGGATTTGAAGGACAGCAACAATATAAGGAAAGGCAGAGAGATGAGAATGAGCTAGGTATTACACACAGGACACTGAAGAGACCAGACAGTGAAGACTTGACAGCCAAGAACAATTTGAGCAATACAAAGTATTATTGGACAGATGGGATAAGGACAGATCAACTTCCTATAATTCTACTGATGGAAAAGAACAGAGCATCAGAATTTCAAAGTCCTAGCAATGTAATTTCTCTGTAAGTAATACAACTCATTTTAAAACATTGATGTAGCCACTCTGTAGGATCATGGTTGCTTAGAAATTGCTATCATATTCAAGCAGAGCTTGAAGTGGACTGGATCTCTGCTATGGTTTGAAAATGTGTCCTCTCCAAAACTCATGTTGAAACTTAATCCCCAGTGTGGCAATGTTGAGAAGCCTTTAAGAGGTGATTGTGTCCTGAGGGCTCTGCTCTCATGAATGGATTAATGGGTTATCCAGGGTGTGGGACATGTGGCTTTATAAGAAGAGGAAAAGAGACCTGAGTTAGCACACTCAAACCCCTCACCATGTGATGCTCTGTGTCTCCTTGGGACTCTGCAGAGGGTCCCTACCAACAAGAAGGCTCTCACCAGATGTGGCCCCTCAACTTTGGACTGCTTAGGCTCCGTAACTATAAGAAACAAATTCTTTTTCTTTATAAATTACTCCGTTTCAGATATTCTGTTATAAACAACTTATATAATCTCATAGGATTTCAGATCTGGGAACTGATTTTGAGTTCCTGTACATGTTAGAGTAGATGTAGGGAGAGAGGAAATTCAGAAGTGCATTCTCAGCTAAACTGAGGGTATGGATAGATTTACTAATGAGACAAAGTAAATTTGCAGCTATGGAAACAATAGTGTCATTCAAGATTGCTTCCTTTCTCAAAGTGGGAGGCAATAGGACAATGATTTTCTCTTCGTGTATAGGAGCCTACTTCCTACCAGGAATGGGGGAAATGAGAGAAGCATCACCATTTATTACGCGCCCAATCATTACAGGCACTGTTTAAAGAAAGGATCATAGGGATACAGAAATAATAACGGGTGGGGATAGAAATTTCCAAGGTCTTAGCAGGCACTGTCCTGTTGGTGCTACATTTCTGTGAACTTTTTTTTTTTTCCCACCTTTACCCTCTGTTCTTCCAATTCTAAACAACAAAAAGCGACACTGAAACTCACCAACCTTTAACAACTACTGCAAATACTTGGTTTTGGAGTAGCAATTACTGGAGCACTTACCTGAAAAATGCCTGCTGAGCCTAATCTCTAAATATCAGAGAATTAAATAAAATGCTTGAAAACTGAAAAGTAATTTAGCAACATCAGTTATTGAAGTGATGCAGAAGTGTTTTTTTCACATTAAGTTACCAATATGATACTACAATCCCATCATGACAGTGGACTTGACCCCTTGAGTTAGCAGAACAAAGGACTTTATATAACTATTTTAGGCAGTAAAAATTTCCAACTCAGCACCATTTTTTTCCTATAAACCTGTCCTGCATACATCACATTGATGTGAGAGTCAGATGAGATAATTATGTGAAGGTGCTTTGTAAACTGAAGAGCTATATAATGGTCAAGGAATCATTATTACTATCATTCAGTGAATCATGAAAGAACATGTTGGAAGGTCATTTGTAGGACAATATTCTTAAATTCTAGAAAAATGCAGTTATCTTTGAGAACTAAAGATATTGAAGAAAATTTTTGGAATATTTATTACACGTTTCGTAGGCTGGTAAGATGAACTGCTAAAGAATGAAATACATTAAAACAGTATGAGTTCATTAGTTTCCTTTTTAAAGCTTTAAAATACTGTGTTCCACATATATACAGGTATATTTAAAAGGATATTCACAGCAGCATTGGTATGACAAAACAACACAAAGAAACAAATAAAACTAATCTGGAAACAAATGTCCATCATTATGGATTTAAGTTATTTTATATATATGTATATATACATGAATACTATGTGACTAATGAAAAGAATGAAGTAGACTTTATAAGTACTAACATGGAAAGAGAGCCAAGAGATACAAGATGATAAACACTATGTGCAAAACAATATGTAATGTATGATGAGTGTGTTTCTAAGAGTTATATAACGGTCAAGAAATTTAAAACGTCTGTATAAGGATATGTGCTAGTAATCAGGAAAACATTCTTGACGAATATCTGCTATTTCTCTATTAACAACGGCTCTCCACATCACAAAAGTTTAACTTTCTATGATATTTCTGTAATGTTTTAACTTTTTATAACGAGCTTATGTTACTTTCATGAGCATAAAAAGTTAAGATTACAAACGATGAAAGACTCATGCTTCAAACAAAACCTAAACACATTAAAGAGCAGATATGATTGACTTGCAAAACTCTGGAAAGAAATATTGAAGATTTGAATTGTTAAGGCCAAATAAAGTTTAGTTCGACTTGCTGAGATTGATTTGGAATTGTAAGATTTGAAAAAATGCCTCCAAATATTGATCCCATTGCTGCAAAGCACCAGGCAATAAGTTCAAAATAGTGTTCAGAGTCTCCATGGGGCTAAAACAACTCTTCCTGCTAACATAAGCTGAAAAAAAGATGAGTTTTATCCCTTTGTAAGATGTTTAGCTTTTGTTCGTGACCAACAAATCAAAGGTCCACATGTTTGTTGATGCGCTCTAAGCCCCAGAGAGAAATCTACTAAAATGGCTAGAATGTAGGTTGAACAAGGTCAAGTTGGACTTGAACGAAAGATAGAACTGGTAATGACCAAGGCTAGCTTTGCTATTTGCTGTCAGAAGCAAAGCAGATGAGTGTGGATTGTCTGCAAAGGGAGATATTAAAAGATTCAGCCATTTCAAAAACAAATGATTACCTTCCCTTATTTTCCTGTGTTCATCCATTTCCATACCTGTTAAAAATGCCTGGTTGATGATTGAATGTATATATATATAGAGGGTGAAAGTGAGAGGAACTATGATGTTATTAAAATTGTAATGCTACAGACTGTCTAGCAACATGCAAAACAAATCTGATGCAGAAACATAAAATAATGAAATTTTATTTTGTTAGGATGGTGAGATTATGGGTGACTTTAAAAATTCCCCATTATTGGTCGGGTGCAGTGTCTGTAATCCCAGCACTTTGGGAGGCCAAGGCAGGTAGATCACTTGAGTTCAGGAGTTTGAGGCTAGCCTGGCCAACATGGGAAAACCCTGTCTCTACTAAAAATACAAAATTTAGACAGTCATGGTGGTGTGTGCCTGTAATCCCAGCTACTTGGGAGGCTGAGGCAGGAGAATTGCTTGAACCTGGGAGGTAGAGGCTGCAGTGAGCCAATATAGCACCACTGCACTCCAGCCTGGGCAACAGAGTGAGACCCCATCTCAAAAAATAAAATAAGACCGGGTGCCATGGCTTATGCCTATAATCCCAGCACTTTGGGAGGCCGAGGCGGGTGGATCACCTGAGGTTGGGAGTTCGAGACCAGCCTGACCAACAAGGAGAAAGCCCGTCTCTACTAAAAATACAAAATTAGCCAGGTGTGGTGGTGCATACCTGTAATCCCAGCTACTTGAGAGGCTGAGACAGGAGAATCACTTGAACGCGGGAGGTGGAGGTTGCAGCGAACCAAGATTGCACCATTGCACTCCAGCTTGGGCAACAAGAGCGAAACTTGGTCTCAAAATAAATAATAAAAAATAAAAATAAAAATAAATAAAATAAAATTATTGTTTTAAAATAGAGCAAGCCACACATTTAAAAACAGCACAAACTTTTTTTGAGACAAGATGACTCCATGAAAATAATAGCTTCCTTTTACATCTCAAAGGTTGTACATGAAGAAAAAAATTCTCCAATACTTCATTTGCAAAACCAGCTTGCTTCTAGATTAATTCTTAAAAATCTTTACAATTAGTTGTAAATGTAGCATAAGAAAAAAAATTGTACGCTAGGTGCAGTGGCTCACACCTGTAATCCCAACACTTTGGGAGGCCAAGGCTGGTGGATCACTTGAGCTCAGAGGTTCGAGACAAGCCTGGGCAACATGGTGAAACCCTGTCTCTACTAAATATACAAAAAATTAGCTGGGTATGGTGGCACATGCCTGTAGCCCCAGGTACTTGATAGGCTGAGGCTGGAGAATTGCTTGAACCCGGGAGGCAGAGGCTGCAGTAAGCCCAAATCATGCCACTGTACTCCAGCCTGGGCGACAGAGCAAGACACTGTCTCAAAAAAGAAAGAAAGAAGGAAGGAAGGAAAGGGGGAAGGAAGGAAGAAAGGAAGGAGAAAGAGAAAAAAAACTGTTCTTTTGACATCGTTTAACTAATCACTTCCGTTTGTTCAACAGACTCTGCAATATCCCATTATAGGCAAACATTCAAAATACAGTGAGCCTTTGAGAATTTGGAAGTTAGATTTCGTAAGTCCACTACATCCCTAGTGGTGTTATCTTACAGGAATATAGAGTAAATATGGATGGATTAAATAATATCCCCTTCTGGAAAAATAAAGATTAAAATAGAAAGCTCATATCCTCTATTAAATATTTACTACAAGTTCCTAAAAGCCCCCTAGGGAATCTGAGGTCCAGGATTCATAATGCTTATATTAAAAACATTGTGAACACCAGCATGTTTATAATTTAAATATATGAAAATATATTCTCTTAGAATGGCAAAATAAATTATAAATCTTGATCCAAAAAAATTTTAATTGAAAAGAGCTCTTATATTAAATACAGGAAGCCAGTTAGAAGTAACATAAGCTTAAGTTTTGTTTTAATTCAGGCCATGTAAATATGCTTAGTAGCAGAAATTACATAAATTTGGGATTTAAAAAAATTTATTGTTAATATTAGCTGCTCGGTGAATTACAGCATGTTAGAACCATGTTGGTTTTCAACTAATTTTAATCAAAGATTATGCAGTATAATTACTTTACTTTTATTCTTATAAAAAGCAGTGCTTAAGTGGTGAAATTTAAGTGTTACATAAATGTATCTGCTTCTATTTGTATAATTGAGCTGCAGTGCTGTGCTCCTTGTTCCACTAAAATCTGATGTGTGTATATTTGCTCATTTATTTTTCTTTTTATTTTTTGAGGTGGAGTATTCCTCTGTTGCCCAGGCGGGAAGCCAGTGGTGAGATCATGGCTCAATACAGCCTCTTCCTTCTGGGCTCAAAACAATCATCCTGCCTCAGCCTCCTGAGTAGTTGGGACTACAGGTGCATGCCACCATACCTGGCTAACTTTTGTGTTTTTTGTAGAGACGGGGTTTCGCTATGCTGCCCAGGCTGGTGTCGAACTTCTGGGCTCAAGAGATATGCCTGCATCAGCCTCCCAAAGTGCTGAGATTGTAGGTGTGAGCCACTGCATCTGCTTTACATAACTCTTTAAAACTTAGACTCAATAAGATTTAAGAATAAATGGTAAATAAATGTAATTTTAGAATAAATGGTAGATTTTAGAATAAATGGTAGAGGTTTTTTTGTTTGTTTGTTTTGTTTTTTGAGACAGTCTTGCTCTGTCACCCAGGCTGGAGTGCAGTGGCGTGATCTCGGCTCACTGCAACCTACGCCTCCTGGGTTCAAGCGATTCTCATACCTCAGCCTCTTGAGTAGCTTGGATTACAGGTGCGCGCCACTATGCCTGGCTAATTTTTGTATTTTTAGTAGGGATGGGGTTTCATCATGTTGGTCAGGCTGGTCTCGAACTCCTGACCTCGTGATCTGCCCACCTTGGCCTCCCAAAGTGCTGGGATTACAGGCGTGAGCCACCGTGCCCGGCTAAATGGTAGCGTTATTAATGTTAGAAGAATGGATTATAAATATTTCATGCAGTAAAGGCTACAGTTCTTTAGAATGAATACAGCTAAGTTATTCCATAGTTTTGCACCCAGAGTATTTCAAACAAGAAAAATTTTATGAGTAGCCATCAGTAATCATGTATTCCAGAAATTTCTCTCATGTTAAATCTGCCTGATAAATGGAATAAAAACACTTCAAATAAAAGAAATCCATTTAGTAACCCCATCACTTTGGGAGGCTGAGGCAGTCAGGTCACCTGAGGTCAGGAGTTTGAGACCAGCCTGGCCAACATGGTGAAACCCCGTCTCTACTAAAAATACAAAAATTAGCCGGGCATGGTGGTGGGCACCTATAATCCCAGCTACTCAGGAGGCTGAGGCAGGAGAATTGCTTGAATGCGGGAGGTGGAGGTTGCAGTGAGCCGAGATCACGCCACTGATACTCCAGCCTGGGCAACAGAGTGAGATTCCATCTCAAAAAAAAAAAGAAAGAAAAAGAAAAAAAGAAATCCATTTAAATATAAGAATTTTTCCTCAAATACAGTTCAACAAAAATTTGTTGACTTTATGACACAAATGCACACATTAGTAATACATAGATCCTATCCTCAGGCTTTCCTGTCAAGCATAGGTCATAAGTAAGACACACAAATAATTACAATGCACTGTGATAAATAAAATTATAGATATGTATATAAGCTTTAGCAGTAGCAGAAGTAATTAACTCCACAACTGAAGGCCTCACATCAGAGGTGATGTGTATACACTGGTTTTGAGGGACGACTGTGAATTTCACATGAAGATGAGAGGAAGCAGGAGTGCACCTTCCCTTCCTCCCTCCCTCCCTTCCTTCCTCCCTTCCTTCCTTCCTTCCTTCCTTCCTTCCTTCCTTCCTTCCTTCCTTTCTTTTTTGAGACGGGGTTTTGGTCTGTCACCCAGGCTAGAGTGCAGTGGCATGATCTCGGTTCACCGCAACCTCCACCTCCTGGATTCAAGCAATTCTCCAGCCTCAGCCTACCAAGTAGCTGGGACCACAGCCATGTGCCACCACACCTGGCTAATTTTGTATTTTTTGTAGAAATGAGATTTTGCCACGTTGCCCAGGCTGGTCTCAAAGTCTTGAGCTCAAAGCAATCCATTCATCTTGGCCTCCCAAAGTGCTAGGATTATACATATGAGTCACTGTGCCCCACCTCTTTGTCTTTCTTTATTCACAAAATAAAATGTATTGTAATTCCATAATCATTTTGGCAAATAACTAACAACTTAAAAGTCCTGAAAAAGTACAAATTGACTTAGTAAAAAGTCAAGTATTATACATAATTTTTATTAAATAAAATAGTCTTTAAATTCTACATACTTGCAGTCGCATCAAAAACATTGGCCAAAAATTAAAAAGGCACTTCTTAACTTGTAGACATGACACAGGGAAATAAAGGCACAGACTAGAGCCAGACTGCCTAGGGTTGATCTCAGGCTCTGCTTCTTACTTGCTGTGTAGTCTTGGACAAGTTACTTAACATCATTGTCCTTCCTTATCTGTTAAATGAGAATGATGATAATAGCAGGATGGGCTTCATAGGGTTGTTAAGATTAAATGAGTTAATAAAAGTAAAATAGACAGAATACTGGTGGCCAATAAGTGCTACATAAGTGTTGGATGTAGTTATTGTGTATTTCTTTTAAATACTCTAAATTATAGGAAAAAGGGTAGTCTCCTTGTTCAATTGTAGCTGACAGTTGTTTCAAAATAAATCTGCTGTTCTATCTAAAGAGCTGAGTTTTCCCTGAGAAGTGTCCCAGGAAGAAATCCCCAGGGTTGTCTCCTTGGTCTTTGACCAGTGATTGCAAATATGCTAAGTTGAATCCATCCTGCAGGAAGCGTGGTAGATGAGTCGGCTGGGAGGGAGCCCACCTCTGCTGGCTGCACAAATGCACAAGTTTTGTTTTATAAAGTCATTTGGTACTGGAGGGTAAATTCTCCTACACAAGATGTAAACTTGAAGTCGCTTGAACTGTTGTGTCACTTTTTTCCAGAAAGATGAAAGATAACAAAACCATTCTAAAGTCAGTTAGCAATGCACACGCTTATAAAAATGAAATACTGCCATAAAGAAACAAAATTCCGTTTTAGAATTCTGAAGAACCTACCTATCAGGTAACAAAAGCAAGATGTCTTGCTCCCTGGGAGACTCCTTACCTTCATGTCCAGCTGCCCAGTCACTATCTGAAGGCATTTATAACAGAGGAGTCAGTGATACAGTGAGATTCCCTCGGAATGCTCTAGAGTTGCACTAATTTACATGTACACAATTTAATTTATACCACCATTTCCATAAACATGGTGGACTGGTTCTGATTCACCTATAGCCAGCTGTGGATATAGCACACTGGTAGTTCTTCTCCTGCCTCTTGAATCCTATTTTCAGAGTGAGACTGATAGCTAAGGTTAATTTAGAACTTACTATGTGATACCCACTGTGCTAAGAACTTTTCATATATTGCCTCATTTAATCATTTAATCTTCTATTCTGTGAGGTAAGTACTATTATTATGCACATTTTACAGAGGAGGAAACTGAGGCATGAACTTGTGCCAAGGCCATATAATTTTTACAGGAGGATCTAGGGTTCATATTCAAGTCTGTCTAACTCCAAAGCCCATACCTTTTGCCTCACACTGCAATCTTCTCCAGTCCCTGAAGGAAAGCAATGTTTCTGTTAAGAGGAAGGGGCAAGATGTAAATGGGTTTTAAAGTGAACAGAATCAATCTCAGGCAAACTTTTTTTAAAAAGCACATTTGTTTTTGGTGCCTGCCCACCTCCATTTCTCCATTTCAATGTGCCTTTCTCCTACATTGTTAAGTTTCTTCTGTGGTTTGAGTACAAATTTAATAAAGCCATTGATTCTGTTACAATATTTACTTTTTACAAAATAAAAGCTGTGTGCAGTGGCTAATCAAAGCATTTTGGGAGGCCTAGACGGACAGGTTGCTTGAGCCCAGGAGTTTGAGACCAGCCTGGGCAACATGGCAAAACCCTATCTCTATAAAAAATACAAAAAAATTAGCTGGGCATGCTGGCACATGACTGGTGGTCCCAGCCACTCAGGAGGCTGAGGTGGGAGGATCTCCTGAGCCCAGGAAATCAAGGCTGCAGTAAGCCAAAATCGTGCCATTGCACTCCAGCCCAGGCAACAGAGTGAGACCCTGTCTCAAATAAATAAATAAATAAATAAATAAATAGATAGATAATAAAATCTGATTATCTAATCTTTGTCACAGTTTTCTATCCTCTAATTTCTTAAGATATGCCAGCTCCATTTCCTTTCACTGCCGTGTTGCCTGTGACAGACTCTGATGCTGCTTAGCAGAGAGAGGAAGCCATTCTGCTGCCCCATATGGACCCTAACACCAGTCCCTTCTTTGCTCTTTCACTCCTCAGCAATGACCTTCTTGGATCATTTCCAAATCTCTTGGTCCTTATTACTAAAATGTAGATGTGAATGGATTGTCCATCAGAAATCTGGCCTCTAAGAGCCTTCCTCAAGTTATGGTGACAGTCAACATATCCATGAATTCATATTTGCACACAGCTTCTTAGGAAAAGAATTCTCAGGCAAAATAACTGCAGTGTGTTCTGGTTTGTAAACCACACATGTTTGATTGTCATATACCATTAACACTTAAAAACCTTTACGTTTTAGTGAGTTGAGTGCTCTTATTTTACAGATGAGGAAATGAAAATCCTGAGAAGCTAAGAAATATCCTAAAGTCACACAACTTATTAACGCTTGTACAGAATTAGGAACTAGATCTTCTTATCATATCTCTTCCAGTGAACAAACAATAAGGCCAAAGTCAGCATGATGTGAGAGTGGAGCACTTTGCTAGGAATAAAGACAGCCAGGTTTAATGCCCAATTTTTCTACTAAATGTGACATTAGATTAAACTTTTTCTCTCTCTGGACCAGTTTCTTCAACTATAATGTAATGGATTTGATCTAGAAGTGCCCAATAAGATAGTCACTAGCCACACATGTAACTATGGCGCACTTACAATGAACTTAGTCAAAATTAACATATTCTGTAAGTGTAAAATACCCATTGGATTTCAAAGACTTAGTACCACACCAAGAAAGTAAAATATCTCACTACAAAACAATTTTTTAATTGCATGTTGAAATGATAATGTTTGGATATATTGGATTAAATAAAACATATTACTAAAATAATTTTTACCAGTTTCTTTTCTTTTTCAATGTGGTTACTAGCAAATTTAAAACTACCTGTATGGCTTGTATTATCTTTCTACTGGATATGTTACTTTAGGAGACCTCTCAGGTTTCTTTTAGATCAGAGGTCAGCAAACTTTTTCAGGAAAGGGCTGGAGAGTAAATATTTTTGCCTTTTGTGAGCCATATGGTGTCTGTTTTAACTGTTCAACTCTGGCCTTGTAGCACTAAAGCAGCCACAGAATACATAAACAAATGTGTGTAGCTGTATTTCAGTAAAACTCTAGATACCAAAACAAGTGATGGGCCAGATGTGGTCTACAAGCTAACTGTAGTTTGCCATGTACATTCCTTGGGTCTATTCACATTTTCTTCCATTCAATGTTTACTGAGAAGCTATTATCTATTTAAAGACATTTAGAATAAAGAGCCAGCCTCTGCCTTGAGCCTAGAGGAGGAGCTAGGAACATAAACACAAAAGCCAGCAGGATACAATATGAACAACACTGTGATCAAGGGGGTTGGAGAAGGCTTCTTAGGGGAGTAACAGCTGAGTTAGGATTCTGCAGAATGAATATGCAGTTTTCCAGGTTAAGGAAAGGTTTTATCTAGGGAAATATAATAGCACACATAAGGTGATGTGTGTATATGGCAGCCGGGGAGTACTGTGGTGGTGATAGTGGGAAGTGAGATGGGAAAGAGGAAAAGGGCCAGATGATGATTAAATGCCTTACCTGCCACACTGAGAGCATACACACATGCTCTGACAGCACTTCTTAGACAGGAATTCTGAGGGTCAGAGCATGCCATCCTGGGGTTGGCCCATGACAGCACCAGCCATGAAGAGCAGCCAGCCTGGCAGGTGTGAAGAAGCCCCAGAGAACCACAGAAGCAGCCGCAGAAGTGATGAGTGGGCAATCTCCAGGTAACTAGATCTGTTTTGCATCAGGGGCTGAAACTAACCCAATGCTGGCCACCAATACAGTGTTAGCAGGTGCTGTCAGCAGGCCTCAGGCAGAAGCAGACAAGAGGGGACAAGAAGTAAGGGAGAGGGAGGAAAGGAGTTGAAAGAATAAGAGAATGAGGTGAAAGCTGAAGTCCCCACAGGGTTAACAAAGTACTGATTGATTACCTTAGGACACCCTCAGTGGTGCCAGGTGGGAGGCTGCTGGGGGCTTGTAGGCTAAGTTCAGAGATTGTTGGCCTAAGCCGAGCATTGGAATCTTTTATGTAATTGGAATTTTTTTAAAAATCATAATGTGGAGTATAATGGCATGTCTTTAAAATTATAAGTATATGTGAGGCATATGTGAACAAATGAAAGATAAAAGAGAGAAAGAAGGAATACAAGAAGGGAAAAAGAAAGAAGAAAATGAAAACATGATTGATTGCAAAATAAATAAATAAATGAATAAGTACTCATGTCTGGGTCCCACCCCTGGAAATTCTAGTTTAATTGGAATCAGGGCCCAGACATCAGTAATTTTAAAAGATGATTCCAGTGCACAGCCAGGGTTAAGCACCACTGATTTGGTTTAACAGAAGCTGAAGTGATGTCCCATAAGTATTTGACTGATAAGTAGGTACTCAGTAGAGGATTTTTCAAGGTGAAAGGAAAAAAAATGTACTCAAAAAAAAAAGCAGGAAAACAACAGAAACAGAGAACCTAAACCCATTCTCATATGCTTGAAAACAATTTAAACTACACTTGTAGTTGGTTAGTATTTTTATCTGTTGTATGTAAAATGGACAACACGAAATGCAAGAAATTTCTGCATTAACTTGACGTGACTAAAATCAGACAGCTTCACCAGAGTTTTCGGTCCCAGACAATCTAGAGTACTCTCTTTCTCTGGAATTATCAACTCTTAGGTACATGCCTTCTGATGCCCCAAATTGCCAGTCAATTCAGAAAGTAGAATGTTGCTAAGTTGATAAATTGAAGCAGCTGCAGACAACCAGCAAAACCTAAGCTCTGGTTTAATTTATTTATTTATGTATTATTTATTTATTTATTTATTTATTTTCTGGCTGAAGATCCAACATAAAAATACTTAATAAGAGCATTTAAGTTCAAGAGCAATTAAAAATAGTAAGTTACCTTTTTATACTAGGAGGATTATAAATGGACATTTCTCTGCTTTTGAAATCAAGAATAGAAAATACAGAACTATCTCAAAAGACTCAGCCTATCTGATCACCTTATTTTGTATTATAATCCCAACTTCGGCCTTTTCTCATTTTTCTCTCTATAACACTTCATCTTTTTGCATACTGCATACTTGTTAGTTATTTTGTTGTGTCTTCTTCATCTCCACGAGAATGTAAGCTCCATGAGGTCAAGATTCTATATCTGTTGTATTCAGGTATATTCTTAGTGACTATCACTAGTGGGGGCTCAATAAATGTTTGTTGAAAAATTGAACAAACTGTTTTAAAACTCTCATTAGTTTAACATGTTACAAAAATGTTTTAGAACAAGAGGGTAATGTCTAACATCACTTCAAGATTGTGTCACATTAAGAAGCAAGTTTTTAAAAAAGGTGTTATAATGTTATTAAAGCTGTTTCAAATGAGTCAATAATATACACATGGCAAGTGTAGGTATAAATTCAATTAGGAGTGTGGAAGGAATTGGATGAAGTTGGTCAACAGTTGTAGAATGGCCTTTTGACTGAAAAAGGATCATCCTAGGATTTTTATTCCAGTCTAGATCATGCTGAAACATTGTCTCCTCTGCCATACACTTTTGCTATGAGATCAAAGAGATGAGGTCAGAAGGAACAGGGAAAGTTAGAGAAAGTAATGAATGCTGGCTTTCTACAATTTGTAAGCAAACTGTTATAGGTCCAACTGGAGTTTAAAAGCAGAGTGGGCTGGGTGCTGTGGCTCACACCTGTAATCCCAGCACTTTGGGAAGCTGAGGCAGGTGGATTGCTTAAGGCCAGGAGTTCAAAACCAGCCTGGCCAACATGGTGAAACCCTGTCTCTACTGAAAATACAAAAATTATCCAGGCATGGTGGTTTGCACCTGTAATCCCAGCTACTCGGGAGGCTGAGGCATGAGAATCACTTGAACCTGGGAGGCGGAGGTTGCAGTGAGCTGAGATTGCACCACTGCACTCTAGCCTGGGTAATGGAGAGAGACTGTCTCGAAAAAAAGAAAAAAAAAAAAGGCAGAGTGGTCAGGCACAGTGGCTCATGCCTGTATCCTCCTGCACTTTGGGAGGCCGAGATGGGTGGATCACTGGAGGCCAGGAGTTTGAGACCAGCCACGGCAACATGGTGAAACCCCATTTCTACAGAAAAAAAAAAAAAAAAATTACCAGGTATGGTGGGGCACACGTGTGGTCCCAGCTACTTGGGAGGCTGAGGCAGGAGTATTGCTTAAGCCCAGGAGATCGAGGCTGCAGTGAGCTGTGATTGTGCCACTGCACCCCAGCCTGGGCGACAGAGCAAGACCATGTCTCAAAGATTTAAAAAATTAGGCCAGGTGCAGTGGCTCACGCCTGTAATCCCAGCACTTTGGGAGGCTGAGGCAGGAGGTCAAGAGACCTGAGGTCAGGAGTTTGAGACCAGCTTGGGCAATATGGTAAAACCCTGTCTTTACTAAAAATACAAAACTTAGCAAGGCGTGGTGGCAGGTGCCTGTAGTCCTAGCTACTTGGGAGGCTGAGGCAGGAGAATTGTTTGAACTCTGGAGGTGGAAGCAGTGAGCCAAGATCTCACCACTGCACTCCAGCCTGGGCAACAGAATGGGACTCTATCTTTAAAAATAAATAAATAGGCCGGGCAAGGTGGCTCACGCCTGTAATCCCAGCACTTTAGGAGGCCGAGGCAGGTGGATCACCTGAGGTCGGGAATTGGGGACCAGCTTGACCAACATGGAGAAACCCTGTCTCTACTAAAAATACAAAAATTAGCCAGGCATGGTGGTGCATGCCTGTAATCCCAGCTACTCAGGAGGCTGAGACAGGCAAATTGCTTGAACCCGGGAGGTGGAGGTTGTGGTGAGCCGAAATCAGGCCATTGCACTCCACCCTGGGCAACAAGAGCAAAACTCCGTCTCAAAATGAATAAATAAATAAATAAAATAATAAATAAATAAATAGCTGGGTGCAGTGGCTCACACCTGTAATCCCAGCACTTTGGGAGGCTGAGGCGGGCGGATCACAAGGTCAGGAGTTCGAGACCAGCCTCACCAATATGGTGAAACCCCATCTCTACTGAAAATACAAAAATTAGTCGGGCATGGTGGTGGGCACCTGTAGTCCCAGCTATTCAGGAGGCTGAGGCAGGAGAATTGCTTGAACCCAGGAGGCGGAGGTTGCAGTGAGCTGAGATCGCGCCACTGTACTCCAGCCTGGGCGAAAGAGCAAGACTTCATCTTAAATAAATAAATAAATAATTACATAAAATTAAAATTAAAATTAAAGCAGAGTGAAAACTACCAACAAGAGTTTATTGATAAGTTGTTCCAAAGTCCCATAGACCTGGAGCCAGGACCCTTGTAGACTTTCGATTTGAAGAGATTTATGGCAAATTTAATCTGTGTAGGCCTGAGTAACCCTGGGCTAGTTTAAGCAGAGGATTATTGAGGAGAGTATTTGATTATAGTTAAGTCTAATGAGCAAAGTTCTTGACTGTAGAAGGGTGTTAGATTTTCTTGACACTGTCATGCTTTCTGACCATTTCCTAATAAAAAATACATGAGCACCATCATTGTGAATTCACATAATGTATTTATGCAATTCAGTAACTTACGGAGTTGTAAGTGAAAGGGTATCATTTGGTGAGAGCTACTCCTGTAAGAAGCCTTCCCATTTGGGCCTATGGCTGAGTCATTACTTCTCACCTGTTGGCAGCTAACTGAATTTTGGGCATACTACCGAATGGTAGTTTAGTCTTGGGGTACTTATCTGTCATTGCAAACCAGTGAAGTGGTGGCACCAGTACTGAAACATTGATTTCAATTCCATGTCATAGTTGGTTGAGGGAGACAAACAGACTTGGGGGCTGAGGGAAGAGAAGGGAGAAAAAATGGAGAGGTAGAGGGAGAAAAAGATGAGCCAAGGAATAAAGACAGACATATCAAGAGACAGTGACAATAATATGCCATGCTGACTTTTGTGCACAAACATACACACCTGTGCCTGTGCACACACTGATCCTAGAAAGGCAGACTCACACAGAAAGATAGACTTTAATGGAGTTTAGGGTTTGTTATTAAAGGCTTCTAAAGTCATTTCTTTTTTCCCCAACCACAAGATATAAACGGGAATAACAACATCTGGTACTTGCAAAATGAGCCAAGACAATTAAATTAAAAGTAGAAGGTTAACCATTCTGCCTTGGAATGTGCTCTTTAGGCATTGAAAAACATTTCAAATTTTAGATTTTTCTTAAGGTAAAGTCCTTCAAATTACTTTTCAAGATTACACCTACTTAGAAGATGTAACAATGTGTTCAGATATCCTGATGTCCTTGCATGAGTCAAGGAAGGTAAGATTAAAAGAATGTTTTAAAAGCCATATATGAGACATACAGGAAGCAGGGAGAATAAAGTAAGGGAATTCTGAATAATATAGAGAAAATTAGAACTAAAATTTTGCTAAAGTCCCTCCATGCCTGCCCACACCTCCTTTTGGGGAATCTGCCCTGCCTACCTTTGCTGACCAAGTGGCCATGTTTTATGCCACACGACCCTGCCTCTCCACTTCCACCCCAGGTGATGATGTCAAAAGATAGCATCTGGCCTAGGTACTGCCAGTTCAGTGCCTTGATTGCAGTGGGTAGAATGTAAATTCCATGAGGGCAGACATGTGTATCTGTCTTTTTTACTGTCTTTACCCCAGCATCTAGATGAGTCCTTGGCACATATTAGGTGTTCCATAAATATTTGATAAATGAATGAATGGCTGTGGCTTGGCCCAAATAGATGAACTGTGTCAATTAGAGTTCTCTCTTATGGATCTGAAATTTGAGAAAAAGGGAGGACATAGTGAGGCAGAGTGAAAGGACGTAAGGGACTTGAATGATAGCCAAAATTCACAGGCAAGTTACCAGGAAATTGAAAACAGATGGAGCTGAGTGAAAAACACTAGAGCACGTACGTAGGAAGATGCCACGACATGACAAGAGATGAAAAACCTGCTCTGTACCAGCCCCATTTCCCGTGAGGCTTCCTGTGCTTGGATCACCACAGGATCACTGCAGTGTCTTAAAAATACCCACAGCCCCAGCCCTTCCTTCCCTGGAGTTAGCTTGGGTGATTATCAGTTCCTTTGAATTATAAAGGTCCTGACTTCAGCAATAATGTATTTAATACAGTAACGATGCCCCAAGATAAGGTTATTATAACTACTTTTATGAATATCAAAAGAAGGATGCTAAACTGGTATACATAAATGATTAAATCCTGTGAAAATGGGAAAATAAGATAGATAAAATGAAACCAGCCCAAGGGTTAAGAATACTAAAATATATTTATTCATGCAACAAAGAAAGATTGTTAAGTGTTTGTTAAGTGTTTACTAGGTGCAGGCATTGTGCTGGGGCTGGAGACGGCAACATAAAAAGACGTGATCAACCCTCTTTAGGTATCAAAGGTCTAACAGGGACACAGCAAGTACAATGAAGAACCATAGAGAAGATGCAAACGGAGTGGGAAAGGAGCATGTGAAAAGGAGGCATTTTGAACTGAGATGTGAAGAGTAAGTAGGATTTTGCCAGCAATGAATGAGAAGATTCTGCAGAAAAATTGTACTAGAGATGCTGAGTGGGAGGAGGACATTCTAGGCGGGAGAAGTGTGCAAATGCAGAGAGGCAGGAAAAAAACAATCTTGGAATTATGAGTCTGTGAAGGGCAAAAAAGAACCAGCAGAAAATGAAGCTTGCTGAACAGGTAGGCAGGACTAGATGGTGAAAAACTTGAGATGTTATTCTGTAGGTGATTGGGAGCCGTAATGAATACCAAGCACTAGGAAGGCATGGTTACATTTGCCCATGGGAAATTTCACCCTGATGTCAGGGTGGTTTGATTAGAGCCCAGCAACAGTTGGGGGAAGGGAATGAGGGGGTGATGTGGTGGTGAATGACAACGGTTCCTGTAGAATCTACGGCAGCAGAGGTGGGATACAGAGGAAGAACTGGATATGAGAGTTTTGGAGTAAAATCATTGAGACTCGATAATTGATAAAGTCAAGATTGATAGGTTTGTATAGACAAAAAGGAACAAAGATATGAGAAACCGTCATTAACGTTTGGAAATTACTGTTCCTAAAGAAAAGTTACTCATTTTCACTTAATCATCACTGTGGGAGAGGAAGAGCTGCTGCTATTATCAAAAGCTCCCATTTTATAGAAAAGAGTATGTCTTAGAGAGCTGAATTGGCTTGCTCAGGCTCACTCCTACTTAAGAGGCAGAGCCAGAGTTAAAGTTTAGTTTCCCTAACTAGAAGCCCACTCTTTTTTTTTTTTTTTTTTTTTGAGACAGAGTCTCGCTCTTTTGACCAGGCTGGAGTGTACAGTGTTATGATCACGGATCACTGCAGCCTGGACCTCCTGGGCTCCAGTGATCCTCCCACTTCAGTCTCCCAGGTAGCTGGGACTACAGGCACATGCCATCACATTCAGCTAATTTTGTTGTTGCTGTTGAGACGGGGTCTCATTATGTCTCCCAGGCTGGTCTTGAACTCCTGCACCCAAGCGAGTCTCCTGGCTTGGCCTCCCAAAGTGCTGGGATTACAGGAGTGAAGCCCATTCTTTTTCACTCATTTGGGCTGCCTCTAGGAAAATCAGATGGACAGGAGACCATAGAAAAAGATTTCTCAGGGTAGCTCTACTATTGAAAAGAAAACAACAGTCCGGGTGCAGTGACTTACGCCTATAATCCCAGCACTTTGGGAGACCGAGGCGGGAGGATCACCTGAGGTCAGGAGTTTGAGACCCGCTTGACCAACATGCAGAAACCCCGTCTCTACTAAAAAATACAAAAATTAGCCAGGCGTGGTGGTGCATGCCTGTAATCCCAGCTACTCGGGAGGCTGAGACAGGAGAATCGCTTGAACCCGGGAGGCAGAGGTTGAAGTGAGCCGAGCTCGCACCATTGCGCTCCAGCCTGGGCAACAAGAACAAAACTCTGTCACACACACACACACACACACACACACACAAAGGAAATAACAACCATAAAAAAGAAAATAAAAAGGTGAAAACATCTGTCAAAGTACTTTTATTTTCATTAAACTTATTTTGTATTTATTCACTAAAATGCTGAAGGAACTAAAACATTCAGGACTCAGAACTTGATTATTTTGTATATTAATTTTGTGTTTAAGTTCAGTGATAGGAGTCTTCATTTTTCTTATTTTCTTCTCTTTGAAGAAAAATGACACTTTATAATTTTGTGAGCAGGGCTATTTGTCTTGTTATGATTTTATACTCTATTTTAAAAATGGCATAGAGTATATTTCATAGTGCCCTTGTAGCCAGTTTCACGTGATACTGAACCGAGTCTTTATATAGCACTACTCTTCTAAGGAACATGATATTCTTTACCAACGTTCAACTCACGAATCTCTATGATGTCCCTGGCATTTCGACAGACATCAAGAATATTCATTCCTTCCTTGCAAATAAAGAAACTCAATCTTAAAGTAGTTAAGTCTGTTTCCAAGAGTTTTACAAAGTAGATCAATGCCATTCTCTTTAATCTACTAGAAACCTCAGACTCCAACTGAAAAAAAAAAAGTTTTCTTTTTCAGATTCATAGTCATATCCATTTAACCCATTTTGAAAGCCTCCTATGGGTTGAGTACTATGTAAGTTATTTTGTTTAATTCTGAGGAGTTCTCTAGTCTTTGATCTACTTATATGATGATTAATGACATTAATTTAGTTGTACGGTAATGCATCAGTTAATTTGTTTTTTCATCTTGGGGACAGAAACCCTGAACCTTTTGTCCTTCACTTTTTATTGAAAGTGAGTTGCATTTACAGAAAAAGGAAATGCAAAAATTGTAAGTGTACAGCTAAAAGACGTGATTGCTAAGACCAAATGTTAATACTTATCTGAGAAAAATAATTTTTCATTTTTGTGTGTTTTCAAAAATTGTAGTAACTTCACAAAAAACCTTAAGTTCTTACTATTTTTAAAATTATAATGCCTAAAATGTTTTGCTCAGGGAAATTTTTGAGAGGCAATAACCACCATTTTAAGCTGGTTTCTCTAGTTGCAAGACCAGAGGGGAAACCACTAGGGGGCGTGCAAAACTGTCATTTCCAAAAGCATTCTGCAATTACTGAGTAAATTTTTTAGAGAGGGAAGTGACCCGGAGGTCATCAAATCTGAACTTCATATTTTTTGGACGTAAAAACTGAGATCCCGTGAGATTACCTGATTTGCCCAAGATCACATAGCCATCTGTAAACCTGTAAGAGGCAGTTTAAAGGGCGAACTTTTTTTGCTCCTGTCCAGCCCGTGTTCTTCCCGGTAGTAGTGAGATTTCAGTTCTTTCTATATTATCACTTGTCAAATATTTACCATCACTTGGTAAACCACTCCATTGAATTTCCCATCCTTCCAGCTTTTGCTTCCTAGGTGGAAAAACCTAGAGACTTGTTTTAAGTGTCTTGGAATGTCTTCTTGTGGGACTGACTGGTGATAATAATAATATTTTGAAGCCAAAACAGTAAGCACAGCATGAGCACTCCCTGTTATATCATTATTCAGCAAGGAAATCATAATCATCTTAAATACATGCTCTGTGAATACAGTAGTTTGGAATTGCTTTGAATTTTTATTTTTCATTGACTAATTGATTGAGATGAAGTCTCGCTCTGTCACCCAGGCTGGAGCGATCTCAGCTCACTGCAGCCTCTGCCTCCCTGTTCAAGGGATTCTCCTGCCTCAGTCTCGTGAATAGCTGAGACTACAGGCACACACCACCGTGCCCTGCTAATTTTTGTGGGGTTTTTTTTAGTGGAGATGGAGTTTCACCATGTTGGCCAGGTTCAAAATCCTGACCTCAGGTGATCCATCTGCCTCGGCCTCCCAAAGTGCTGGGATTACAGGCATGGGCCACCGTGCCTGGCCTGATTTTTTAATATAACTATTTTTCCCCATGGATATTCTCTCCTTCCCTCCCTCCTTCCTTTCTTCCCTCCCTCCCTCCTTTTGTTCCTTCCTTCCTTCCTTCCTTCTTTCCTTCCACCACATACAATCATCCCAATTTCTCTCTCTCTCTCTTTCTGTTTCTTTCTTTCTTTCCCTTCCTTCCTTCCTTCCTTTCTTTCTCTTTCTTTCTTTCTTTCTTTCTTTCTTTCTTTCTTTCTTTCTTTCTTTCTTTCTTTCTTTCTTTCTTTTCTTTCTCTCTCTTTCTTTCTTTCTTTCTTTCTTTCTTTCTTTCTTTCTTTCTTTCTTTGTCTCTCCTTTCTATTAGCAAGTAAAAATTGTATATATTTATGGTATACTACATGATGTGTTGATAGATGTATACATTATAGAATGATGAAATCAATCTATTTAACATAGGCATTAGCTCACATACTTACATTTTTGTGGTGAGACCTTAAAATCTACTCTCTTGGCAAAATTTTCAAATCCACAATGTATTGTTACTAACTGCAGTCACCATTATGTACAATAGATCTCTTATACTTATTCCTCCTGTCTAACTGAAACCAAGCTATTTAGATGATAATTAAACTCTCCACTTCTAGGTTTATACTCCAGAGAAACTTGTGCACATGGACACCAAGAAACGCAAATAAAAATGTTTACAGCACCTTTGTCCAGGAAGAGACAAAACGCTGGAAATAGCCCATTTGTCCTTCAACAGTAGAATGCATAACTAAATTGTGGTCTACTCATGCAATGGAATATTACAGACAGCAATAGTGAATGTTACAGCTTCATATATCAATGGTTGAAGAATCTCAGTAATGTTGAACAAAAAAGCAAATCACACAAACCTAAATATGTGTGATTGCATTTATATAAATTGCAAAACAAGTAAAATTAGATAACATATTTCTTAAGGACACGCATATATCATAAAACCATAAAAGCAAAGAATGACTAAGAAAGTTTCAATGTATGGTTACCTAGGGGTAGGCAGGAAAAGGGACATAATTAGAGGCATAAAGGAAACTTCTGAGGTACCGGTAATATTCTAGGTCTTAAGATGGATGATAGGTACATAGCCATTCTTTTTTTTTTTTTTTTTTTTTTTTTGAGACAGAGTCTTGCTCTGTCGCCCAGGCTGGATTGCAGTGGCACGATCTCAGCTCACTGCAAGCTCTGCCTCCCGGGTTCACGCCATTCGCCTGCCTCAGCCTCCCGAGTAGCTGGGACTACAGGCACCTGTCACCACGCCCAGCTAATTTTTTGTATTTTTTAGTAGAGAATGGGTTTCACTGTGTTAAGCAGGATTGTCTCGATCTCCTGACCTCGTGATCCGCTCACCTTGGCCTCCCAAAGTGCTGGGATTACAGGTGTGAGCCACCACGGCTGGCCCAAGCCATTCTTTTATTCTTCTTCTTTATTATTCTTTTTAAAATGGCACATACACATATATACACCCTTATGGTGGTATGATATATTTCACAGTAAGAAAGTTTCAACAAGAAAAAACTAATAATTTCTGAATTAACTTAGAAATTCTCTATTGTAGTTGCAAAAAATACATTTTAAATAACTTTTTCATTTAGAATCAAAGCCTGGTTTTAACTCATATCTCAGAACACACTGAGAATTAGACATAGTACAAAATATTGCAATTAGGACCATGTTTTTGAGAGGTATGGGAGCCAGGCATCGTGGCTTATGCCTTAATCCCAGCACTTTGGGAGGCTGAGGTGGAAGGATCTCTTGAAGCCAGGGGCTCAAGATCAGACGAGGCAACATAGTAAGACCCTGTCTCTGCAGAAAATTATCAAAAATTAGCTGAGAATGGTGGCTGTGCCTGTAGTCCCAGCCACCCAGGAGGCTGAGGCAGGAGGATCAAGGCTGCAGTGAGTTATGGTTATGCCACTGCTTTCCAGCCTGGGCTACCCAGTGACAGCCTGTCTCTAAAATAAATAAACAAGTAAAAACTGAAAACAAACAAACAAAAAATACACTTAGTAAAAGTGTATTTCTTAAGGATATACTCAGATTGGGTAGGTTAAATATGGCCAGGTCTGATGTTGTTGGATAAAGCTGTATTTATACTGGGCTAATACATCTGAAAAACTAAACCTCCTATTTTCGTTGATGTTTCAGGAAATATGCTATCATGTCCAATAAGCCTTACATTGAAAATCAAATAAACCTGGTAATTGTTTGTTTGTTTTAGACATGATATTATAAAACTGAAGTTGTCAAAAAGAACAGTAGAGCCGGGCGCAGTGGCTCATGCTTATAATCCCAGCACTTTGGGAGGCTGAGACATGCGGACCACTTGAGGTCAGGAGCTTGACACCAGCTTGGCCAACATGGTGAAACGCCATCTCTACTAAAATTACAAAAATTAGCCAGGCGTGGTGGCACGTGCCTGTAATCCCAGCTACTTGGGAAGCTGAGGCAGGAGAATCACTTGAACCTGGGAGGCAGAGGTTGCAGTGAGCTGAGGTCATGCCACTGCAACCTGGGCATAATGAGTGGAACTCCTTTTCAAAAAAGTAAAAAATAAAATAAAATAAAATAAACAGAGAATTGCTTCACTCTTCAGCCAAAAGGTCTTGACTTTACTCTTGCAGATTTTAATAAAATACTAGTGAGGACTAAGCTCTGATTGTTTTTATCTTGCCCAAATTCCTAAGGGGTCTAGAGAGTTATGCCCTACAAACCATAAATTCTCATCAGATGAGTTTTATTTGACCCTATTATATTGTGACTGACTTTTGAATCTGATCTGGCATGAGACAAGAAAAAAAATCAAAATATTTAACCCCAAAATATATTTCCTTGCCATACCTTGAAATTTCCCTGCAAAGTCTCTTGTGGGGAAAATCCACATCCTATAGAGAATTCCCTTTCTCCTTTGTTTTCCTGCCTTCCTTTCCAGATCCAGGAAATTATCAACTAAGAGCCAGGCACCCTTTTAGGTCTGATAAGAAACATTTTACAACCTGTTCTCTGTCTGAAGTCTGCTATCTGAGAGCTTCCTCTGCACGATAAAACTTGGTCTCCATAATCCTCTATCTTAACCTGAACATTTCCTTTCTACTGATCCCACGTCTTCAGATAAACTCAACCGATTATCAATCAGAAAATGTTTACATTTACCTGTAGCCTGGAAGCCCCTGCTTTGAGTTGTCCCACCTTTCTGAACCAAACCAATGTAACTAATGTAGCCTCCACCTCCGGGGTTCAAGAGATTTTCCTGCCTCAGCCTCCCGAGTACCTAGGATTACAAGTGTGCACCACCACGCCTGAGTGATTTTTGTATTTTTAGTAGAGACGTGGTTTCACCACGTTGGCCAGGTTGGTCTCGAACTCCTGATCTCAAATGATCCACCCGCCTCGGCCTCCCAAAGTGCTGAGATTACAGGTATGAGCCACTACGACTGGCCAGCAATTCTCTGCTTCAATTCCTAGGGGAATTGGTAGATCCTCAGGAAATGGGACCTGAGAGGGTAGGCTCTGGGAATGGGGTAACAGATGACAGGGCTGGATCTCTCTTTCTCTTGATCTAGATTTTGACTACAGACATTCTTGTTATTCTACCATGGATTTGGGATTTCATATCAATCTGAAGCTAAATTAAGTTCTCCATAGAGTCATCTTATATCTGCCCCCTGTGAGATGCCAGAGTGTAAGGAGTGTTTTATGTACCCCTATAGGGGAGGGGGCACTTCAAAACCCACATATCAAGATAAAAGAGCTTGGCATGTGCTCCTGGAATCAGGAGGAATCAGGAACCTGTCATATGTCTGAAAATGTCTAAACAGGAGGAGGCTAAGTGAGGGGATGTGTGGTAGCAGAGTGAATAGAGTTGGTGTGATGGTTAATTTTCCATGTTAACTTGACTGGGCCACAGGGTTCCCAGATATTTGGTCAGATATTCTGGGTGTGTCTGTGAGAATGTTTCTGGATGAGTTTAACGTTTGAACTGGTACACTAAGTAAAGCAGATTGCCTTCCCTCACGGATGTGTGGGCTCCATCCCATCAATAGAAGGCCTGAATAGAACAAAGAGATGGACCCTCATGTGAGTAAGAGGGAATTCTTCTTATGTAATTGCCTTTGAGCTGGAACATCAATTTTTTTTCCTGCCGTTTGACATGAACTGAAACTTTCCTGGTTCTCGAGCTTGCTGATTATAGATCTGGGAATTTTTCAAGGTCCGTAATTGCATGAGCCAATTCCTTATAATCTCTCTCTCTCTCTCTCTGCACATACATTGTATTTTTTTTGGAGAACCCTGAATAATAAAGTTGGAAATAAGGGTCTGTGGGACAAACACACAGGTTTCCTATGGTATGCATGTGAGTTACATCAAAAAAGGCTAGATTCTGGTTGTCTTAAAAGGGACTTCACCAAAATGGTATTTCTAAAGAGTGGTGGTGGGCCATCTGAAGCTTCAAGCTGAGGTGATGTGGTTGGGGTGAGAAGTGGCAGAGAAAGCAGTTGTCAGCATGAATCATTTTCTATGAAAGGAAACTGGAAGTAAGAGGTCCTCAGAAATGGAAACTCAGAAAGTCCATTGCATCAGTCACAGAACAATGTCCTTGTCTTCTACTCCATCTTCTACATTGACTAGACCATAAAATAGCAGCTAGAAAATATGGGAGGTGGATTTGGAAGAAAGAATACCCCTACTGTATTAGTCTGTTCTTGCATTGCTATAAAGAAATATCTGAGACTGGGTAATTCATAAAGAAAAGACATTTAATTGGCACACGGTTTCACAAGTTGTACAGGAAGCAATGCAACATCTGCTTTTGGGGGAGGCCTGAAGGATGTCTTACTCACGGCAGAAGGCGAAGCGAGAGCAGGTGTCTACATGGCAGGAACAGGAGCAAGCGGGTACTGGGACAGCAACGCCACACATTTTTAAACAACTAGATCTCACTCACTAGAATAGCACCAAGGGGGATGGTGCTAAACCACTTATGAGAACCCGCCCCCATGATCCATCCAATCACCTCCCACCAGGCCCCACCTCCAACACTAGGGATTACAGTTCCACATGAGATTTGGGTGCGGACATAGATCCAAATAATATTACCCACTTTTCTGCCACTACCACACATCCACCCTAGCCTTTCCCTTTTTTTTTTTTTTTTGGCTTGCAAGTAGATTCAGGCCTGTGGATTGAATGAGGGAGAGTGAGGGCCTAAAAAGAAGTATTGAATCAAATGAGAATATAATGCTTTGATATAAGATGGCACAAGGCTTCTTTTTTATCATTTATTATTTTTTTCTTTTTTAAAAAAAACTATTTTTTAAAACTAGAGATGAGTTTTTGCCATGTTGCCCAGGCTGGTCTTGAACTCCTGAGCTCAGGCAATCCACCTGCCTTGGCCTTCCAAAGTGCTGGGATTATAGGTGTGCGCCATCACACCCAGCTGGCACTGGGCTTCTTAATATTTGCCTGTGACCAGAAAAGCTAGGTTCTCTGCCTAAAATTTCATCCAAGGACGGTTAAGAATAATTTGACAGAGACGGTTTAAAAGAGCAGTAGAGAGAGTTGCTTTCATTTGCCTCTGAGTCCAGCCCATTCAATGAACCAGTTACATGCAGTTAGCCAAAAAAGGAGCCCTGGTTATGCTACATTTTTGAAGTGCCAATTTGCAAAACTTCCATATAACTGCCATGACTATTGTATTCCTAAAATTATAATGGAGAGCTAAAAGTTCCCTTGAGATCTAAGCCCCGGGGAATTCTCTTTCTTCTTTTTTTTTTTCTTCAATGACTCTGCAATAGGCCAGTGAACTCATTTCCTGAGCCAATTAGATGATTCAAAGTTTCTCATCTTTCCCTAGCAAACGACTCAGATTAAAAAAACAGACAAAAAGTTTCTCATCTCCAAAATAGAGCCTTAACATTCTTTTCTTTTCTTTCTTAATTTGTTTCTTTTTTAGGCTAGTCAAGTGAAGCAGTGGGAGTAGAGAAGAAACAAAGAAATCTGTAATAGGTTGTGATCAATTACTTGTAAACATCACTGAGACCTGCAGCCTAAAAAATTCTGTAAGCAGAGGTTGGGTATTGCAGCTTTGTATGTATCATTGTAACAGTATATGTATCAAAATGACGTCAAGACTTAATGAACCAACAAGGTATGTGATTAACTCAGGGTGGTGGGAGTCTCTTCAAGAGAAGGCAGAGAAAAGAACAAGGAAAAAAAAAAAAGAGGGCAGAAGATGTGTTGGCAGGAATCTAAATCCCTTTCATCAAGTGAAAGAGACTTCCTTATGAGATGTAAATCCATTTGTCCCTAAGGAAAGTGAAAGTTATAGGGCTATAGCTTTCAAACACTGCTCCTGTTTCCAGAGAACAATACCTTTCCCGTGAGTATTCATAACAACCTCTCAGCTTTAGCAACTCACTGCTTTTTGCCAGTCAGCAAAGTTCTCTGATAAAATGTTGTCAGATCACCAACCCATATGCTGTAAACCACCTACCCACCCGCTCTGTTCTTCAACACTAATTTTCTTTTAATGTTGGTTTGTTTGGCGGGGAGGGGGAACAGGGAGCTGTTTTTATGATTTATAGCATCTGTTTGATCTACAAGATTTGGTTTGTTTAAATATTGAATCTGGAATTCTGAAAGCACTTGAAATATTTTGCAAATAAATGAATACCTTTTTCTTCAAATTGAACAGAAGGAATGATTTATCCCTTGGTTTCTTCTCATTTGCCTGAAAGTGGAGATCATGGAGAATCAGAAAACATCAAAAGGGGTAGAGCAGGGAGGGGGTACCTGTTATGCCAGCTTTGATTTATACAGTCAGAGTATAAAGCCTAAAACTAGATTAGATTAATAATCTAGTTTTGGTTTCCAAAGCAGCCTCTGCAATCTCCTAATGAATGGCAGAATTTCAGGACCACCAGTCTCATCTTGAATTTTCCACAGGATGCTACTTTCATATTCCCACACCCAAAATCTTTTCTTTCTTTTTTTTTTTTGAGGTGGAATCTCACTCTGTCACCCAAGCTAGAGTGCAGTGGCTCGATCTTGGCTCACTGCGAGCTCCACCTCCTAAGTTCAAGCAATTCTCCTGTCTCAGCCTCCTGAGTAACTGGGACTACAGGCAGGCACCACCACACCCAGCTTTTTTGTATTTTTGGTTGAGACGGGATTTCACCATGTTGACCAGGCTGTTCTTGAACTCCTGACCTCTGGTGATCCACCTGTCTCAGCCTCCCAAAGTGCTGGGATTGCAGGCGTGAGCCACCGCACCCAGCCACACATCCTAAATCTTTGCCCTTTAAAGGGACAGCTTCTTTGGCCTGCCTCCATTCTCATTTTTTAAGCTGCAGGTAAACTTCCCTCTTAACTTCTCACATGCAGATAAAACGCTAGTTGTTGCAGGCCAAAAGAGTGAGGGTCATGATCAACTCAGTATACCACTGGAGGCTATATGAGTAAAGGCAAACAGTTCTCATAAATGCAGAATGCGTCCCGCCCACAAGGAATGCTGAGGGCAGTCATGCCCCAAGTGCAGTGTTTCTTGTGATTAGGCACATCTGAAGCCTGTCAGCAATAATGTGAACCTGTGATCAATTAAGCAGCTGACCAATCGTTACCTCCTCCTCCCTGCCCTTTCTACCCAATAAATACGAAGGGCTGTGAAAGCTTAGGGCTGCTGCCTTTGCTCACTAGAAGCAGGGAGCTCTCTTCTTCTTTCCCAGATCCCTTCTTTAAAACAGTTTCTTTTGTCTTAAGTGTCTTAAGTTTTCATTTCTATGTTCATCCCCCTTCGTTCAGTCCTGTAACTATGGTCTTAAGTAGTAATAGTAACAGTAGTAACTGTTGTAGTGAGGGTCTCAAGTAGTAGTAGTGGCAGTCTGTCATGGCTAATGCCACAGCTAATGTCTTCTGGTCATTGTTTTTTTCAAAGTGGAAACATGAGAACTTCAGAATTATCAGTCATAATCGAGACCCTCACAAAGAGCTCAGTGGGCATTTTCTTTCGCATATCAGAAGCCCAAAGCCTGGTTAGTGTACATATTATTTTATCTCTTAGGGTCATATACTATACTATAACATCATTATAGTTTGTAGGTCTAGCCCAATGGAGTTGAAAGAAACTTTTCTTTTTGCTTGCTTTCATTTCAGTTTGGACAAGGGGTTGGTAACCTTTCTGGACTAAATGACAACAATGAAGCTATTGATGAGTTTAAGAGGTAGGCAGAGAGAAAAATGGAAAAGCAGAAAGTAAGTGAATTGAGTGAGAGTAAGAGAAAGAAAAGCAAGTAAAGAGGAACAGAAGAACAAGAGAAGGAAAAGAGAAATAAAGATGGGAGAGGAGTTTATGTAGAAGACTGGCATGTTGCCGGTATCACATGCAGGGGTTAGGAAAAACTCACTTTTGCCTTCAGAGGGTTCACGAAAATTAACTGAGAAAAGGCAGATTAAAGGAGAAAAGGCAGTTGGGTAAGGTGGCTCACACCTGTAATCCTGGCACTTTAGAAGGCCAAGGCAGGTGGATCACTTGAGGTCAGGAGTTTGAGACCAGTCTGACCAACATGGTGAAATTCCATCTCTACTAAAAATATAAAAGTTAGCCGGGCGTAGTGGCACTGTAATCTCAGCTTCTCGGGAGGCTAGGGCAGGAGAATCACTTAAACCCGGGAGGCAGAGGTTGCAGTGATCCGAGATCCTGCCACTGCACTCCAGCCTGGGCGACAGAACAAGACTCCACCTCAAAAAAGGCATACAAATTTATTGACATGCATGGGGGAAAAATCATAGAGTGATTACCCCAAATTCCCAGTGGGGTACAGAAGCTTATATGCCTGTTCTTTTTTTTTTTTTTTTTTTTCCCCTTTGAGGCAGGCATTAGCTTAAAAAAAAAAAAAAAAAAGGCCAGGCGAGGTGGCTCATGCCATATCCCAGCACTATGGGAGGCCAAGGTGGGTGGATCACCTGAGGTAAGGAGTTCAAGACCAGCCTGGCCAACATGGTGAAACCCCAACTCTACTAAAATTCCAAAAATTAGCTGGGCATGCTGGCAGGCACCTGTACTCCCAGCTACTTGGGAGGCTAAGGCAGAAGAATTGCTTAAACCCATGAGGCGGAGGTTGCAGTGAGCCAAGACTGTGCCACTGCACTCCTGCCTGGGTGATAGAGCACGACTCTGTCTCAAAAAAAAGTCCATCATGGTGTGGTTGCATTCCTTGGTCTTCTTTTTCGAAATAGATAAGACTTTAGAAAGGAATAAAGGTCAATTGTTTCTTTGGTAAGATGATTTCTTGATCAGGTTAGGAAACTTCAGAGTTCCTCCCTGACTTTGGAGTGGGAAAAAAACAAGACAAGGTTAGGAGGACTTTGATTCTGAGGCTTATTTCCAAGGCCTTTTAATTTTTCTTTTTCTTTTCTTTTCTTTCTTTTTTTTTTTTTTTTGGAGACGGAATCTCTGTCTGTCACTCAGGCTGGAGTGCAGTAGCATGATCTCGGCTCACTGCAACCTCTGCCTCCTGGGTTCAAGTGATTCTCCTGCCTCAGCCTCCTGAGTATCTGGGATTACAGGCAGACGCTACCTCACCCAGCTAATTTTTCTATTTTTAGTAGAGACGGGGTTTCGCCATGTTGGCCAGGCTGATCTCGAACTCCTGACTTCAGGTAATCGGCCTGCCTCAGCCTCCCAAAGTACTGGGATTACAGGAGTGAGTCACCATGCCTGGCCAGGACTTTTAATTTTTAAAAGCACTCAGCATGTCAAAGTGCCATATTTTGGGGAATTATTTTCTGCATCCCATTACACACATGCCAGGGAGATGACCCACTGCCTAATTTTAACGAATAAAATCATATATATCATACAAGATTTTTGCATGTTTCATAATGTGGAAATCACCAGAACATTTTATTTTCCTTGCTGCATTTGATATTTTTGGCCTCAGTCATTTTATTTTTGGAAGGGGAAGAGATATATACTTTTGGTTGTAAAGAAAATCACATGAAATGAGTATAAATAGTGTTGCCCTAAAGGAAAAAACTGAGGCAAAATTAATATAAGTAGAAAGTTTATTTGGCCCAAATTTGAGGACTGCAACCCAGGAGCATAGATTCAAGTTGCTCTGAATATATGCTCCTATTAGCAGCGGTTACAAATGGTTTTTTTTTTCTTTTTTTTTTTCTTTTTTTGAGACAGAGTTTCGCTCTTGTCTTGTCACCCAGACTGAAGTGCAGTGGCGTGATCTCGGCTCGCTGCAGTCTCCACCTCCCAGGTTCAAGGGATTCTTGTGCCTCAGCTTCTCGAGTGGCTGAGATTACAGGTGTTCGTCCGCCTAATTTTTGTATTTTTAATAGAAACGGGGTTTCATGATGTTGCCCAGGCTGGTCTCCAACTCCTGGCCTCAGGTGATCCACCGACCTCAGCTTCCCAGAGTGCTGGGATTACAGGTGTGAGCCACTGCGCCTAGCCACAAATGGGTTTTTAAAGGAAAAAAGAAGAGGCAGTTCCTAAGTTGTTTATCAATAATTTATGTTACAATAACAAGCTATTGGTTGGCTATACATTGTTCTTTGTATCACAAATTCCAGGAACATGAAGACAGTGGGTGAGGCAGCTGTCAGAAATATAATGCTTTTAAATAATTGCCCCTGGCTACTAAAAATACAAAAATTAGCCCTGCGTGATGCTGCACACCTGTAATCCCAGCTACTCGGGAGGCTAAGGCAGGAGAATCGCTTGAACTCGGGAGTGAAGGTTGCAGTGAGCTGAGATTACGCAACTGCACTCCAGCCTGGGGACAGAGCAAGACATCATCCAAAAAAAAAAATATATATATATATATATATTTGCCCCTGGGAATGGGTGCAGTGAGATGTGACTGAAATCCTATACTCCTGTCTCTCCAGGCCTGATGAATTTTGCATACTTCACATTTCTCAGGCTGCTCTGAGCTATTTTTCTTTCTCATTTCCTCCTTTTGATCAGAATGGTTCTCTTCTGAAAGCACTAATGATCAACATTTTAGATGTAAGTTTGTCCCGTGTTCCTGGGAAGACTCATTCTCAGATAATCTTGTCCCATGTCAGAGGGAATCAGCAGCAGTACTATGACTTAAGAACTTAGTGAAGATCCAAGGCTGAATCGGTTGGCAACAATTCAGGGATTGAACTGAACAATAAAGGGTGAGAGTAATGGAATCTTAGGCCGTTTACTTACACTGGAGTTGAGGCATGTTAGCTCATTTCTAAGCATCTAGCTATCATGATTATTTTTTTGTTATAAACTTTTGTAGTAGACTTTAGACATCTAGAAATACAAAGCATAATTAATTTAGGAATTTAAAATGTGACACGAATAAGGGCAGTTATCAACAAAACACCTTGAAAGACAAATATGAAAAGTATTCCTATTCCTGAAGGTAACCGAATGAATATTGTAATCTATTTCTTGTCCTGCTCTAAAGAACAAAGTATTGGAGATCTCCACTGAGGATGACATCCACTCAGGCAGGGCTGCCTAATAGTGTCCCTTCTAATGTAGTTGTTGGAACAAGTCCTTTATTTGATTCCTTCCTTCCTTCCTTCCTTCCTTCCTTCCTTCCTTCCTTCCTTCCCTTCCTTTCTTCCTTTCTTTCTTTTCTTCCCTTTTGTTCTTTCCTTTCTTTCTTTTCTTCCCTTTTGTTCTTTCCTTTGGTATTTTCCATTAAACAAAATCTCCAGGTTGGAGTCCATGATCTTTGATGTTTTTGTCTCCTGCTGGGAGCTTGCTGTTAAAATAATCCTTAATTAATTTAGAATTTTCAGTAAGAAACTTATAAGGCTTTGCAATAATGAAGAATATCACCTTGTTAGTGGAAAAACCAAACTCTGTAAAAGATTTTCAAGAGTTTTATTCTGAGCTAACATGAGTGAATGTGGCCCAGGGAAACACAACCTCAGGAGTCCTGAGAACTTGCACCAAAGTCTGGATTACTGTTTGGTTTTATATATTTCAGGGAGGCAGGAATTATAGGTGAAGACTTAAATCAATACATGGAAGGTATACACTGGTTCCATATGAAAAGGTGGGATACCTAGTCTGGTGTGGTGCCTCACACCTGTAGTCCCAGCACTTTGGGAGGCTGAGGTGAGCGGATCACAAGGTCAGGAGATGGAGACCATCCTGGTCAACATGGTGAGACCCTGTCTCTACTAAAAATGCAAAAATTAGCTGGGTGTGGTGGCGCACGGCTGTAGTCCCAGCTACTCGGGAGGATGAGGCAGGAGAATTGCTTGAACCCAGGAGGCGGAGTTTGCAGTGAGCCAAGATCGTGTCACTGCGCTCCAGCCTGGCAACAGAGAGAGACTCTGTCTCAAAAAAAAAAAAAAAAAAAAGAAAAGAAAAGAAAGAAAAGGTGGGATACCTTAAAGCAGGGGCTTACAGGCTATAGGTGGATTCAGAGATTCTTTTTTTTTTTTTTTTGAGACGGTCTCACTCTGTCTGCCAGGCTGGAGTGCAGTGGCCCAATCTCAGCTCACTGCAACCTCCACCTCCCGGGTTCAAGCAATTCTCTTGCCTCAGCCTCCCGAGTAGCTGGGACTACAGGCATCTGCCACCATGCCTGGCTAATTTTTGTATTTTTAGTAGAGACGGGGTTTCACCATATTGGCCAGGCTGGTCTCGAACTTCTGACCTTGTGATCTGCCTGCCTCAGCCTCCCAAAGTGCTGAGATTACAGGCATGAGCCACTGTGCCCAGTCAGAGATTCTTTAATTTGGAATTGACCAAAAGAGTAGGGCTGTGTCTAAAACTTGAAGTCAGCACAAAGGGACTTTTTTTTTTTTTTTTTTTTTTTTTAGACGGATTTTTTCTCTCTCACCCAGGCTAGAGTGCAATGGTGTGATCTCGAATCACTGCAACCTCCGCCTCGCTGGTTCAAGCAATTCTCCTGCCTCAGCCTCCCAAGTAGCTGGGATTACAGGCACGCACCATGACGCCCTGCTAATTCTGTCTTTTAAGTAGAGACGGGGTTTCACCATGTTGGTCAGGCTGGTCTTGAACTCCTGACTTCAGGTGATCCACCAGCCTCGGCCTCTCAAAGTGCTAGGATTACAGGTGTCACCCACTGCACCCGGCCAGAAAGGAATGTTTTAAGTTAAGCATGCTATGTAGCAAGATTGATGGCTTGCAGACATGACTTAACCCTTTTCTTCCATAGTGTAGGTCTTATTTATAATTTGATATCTTATTGCCACAGAGTCTGTTTTTTCAGTCTTATAATCTCTATTTTAACATTAATGCTGGCCAATTGTTGTGCCTAAACTCCAAAAGGGAGGGGATACAATGAGGCGTGCTTGACCTCTCTTCCTGTTTTGACTGGGAGTTCAGTTTCTTGTTTTTTTTTTTGTTTGTTTGTTTGTTTTTGACAGAGTCTTGCTCTGTGGCCCAGGCTGGAGTACAGAGGTGCGATCTCGGCTCACTACAAGCTCCGCCTCCCGAGTTCACGCTTCTCCTGCCTCAGTCTCCTGAGTAGCTGGGACTACAGGTGCCCACCACCACGCCCAGCTAATTTTTTTGTATTTTTAGTAGAGACGGGGATGGTCTCGATCTCCTGACCTCGTGATTCGCCCGCCTCAGCCTCCCAAAGTGCTGGGATTGCAGGCGTGAGCCACCGCGCCCAGCCCCTGGGAGTTCAGTTTTTAAGGTTTCTCTGGGGTCCCCTTGGACAAGAGGGGGTTCATTCAGTTGGTAAGGGACTTTGGATTTTATTTTTAGTTTACAACTTTTCTTTTTTTTGAATTGGAGTCTCACTCCATCAGAGTGCAGTGGCGCGATCTCAGGTCACTGCAACCTTCACCATCAGGTTCAACCAATTCTCTGCCTCAGCCTCCCGAGTAGCTGGGATTACAGGTGCCTGCCACCACACCCAGCTAATTTTTGTATTTTTAGTAGAGACAAGGTTTTGTCATATTGGCCAAGCTGGTCTTGAACTCCTGACCTCGTGATCCACCCACCTCGGCCTCCCAAAGTGCTGAGATTACAGGCTTAAGCCACCAAGTCTGGCCTAATTTACAACTTTTAAGGAGAGCTGGTTCATAGGCTCCTTTATCCAGGTGCATGGGTAGTCCTATTCCCATTTCAAAGGCAGAAAGCTGATGTTTTCCAAACAGGGTACAATGTAAGTTAAGCAAATGGAAGATCCTTAGGCCAAGGAAATTTAAAATTTCCTTGAAGATTTCAACTGACTTTTCATTATTCCGTGTATTCATTCTACCAGTCTGGAAGACTGAGTGATTTGCACAATGGAAATGCTAATCCATCCAATCTACATCATCTTTGACCACACAAAATAGTATTTCTTGCTGAGCATAGTGGCTAATGCCTGTAATCCTAGCACTTTGGGAGACTGTTGTGGGAGGATTGCTTGACCCAGGAGTTGGAGAGCAACCTTGGCAACATAGTGAGACCTCATCTCCACCAAAATAATTTTTTTTAAATAAAAAACCGAGATAAGATTTCTATAAACTTCTCATAACCACTGACTTAGAATTTTTTGCATTCTCTTTCTTTAGCTTTCTATGTTCATGTACTTTAATCCATC
Organism: Theropithecus gelada; assembly: GCF_003255815.1. NCBI lineage: Eukaryota > Metazoa > Chordata > Mammalia > Primates > Cercopithecidae > Theropithecus > Theropithecus gelada. The sequence goes on from NC_037673.1 coordinate 75,049,305, forward strand.
ATTCTTTCTTTTGTCCTTTCAAATTAAAACAGCCTTTAAAAGCCTCTAGACAAAATTAGTTTTCCCGTAACAAAAACCTCACTCTCATACTTTCTTTATAACCTTCTTTACCAAAAATACATCCTTTTTTTCTTATACACTCTGTATACAGAATGGTTTCTCTTACATCTAGTAGTTTCATTTGCATGTATGAACTACAATTTTAACTTTTAGCAACCTGAATTTCTGATGGAAAACTTAGGAAGTAATTTTGAACTGTTTTATATCAATACTGGTAGATGGATGAAAACCATTTTATAATTTTTAGAAAGATATCTCAATTTATTTTTGTTTATTCACAGGTCTAAATATATTTAGCTTTTCTATACCATATAAAAATCTCAAAGTATATAGATTTAAACTTATATTTAATGATTAATGTTTTAGTATTTTTATTTAGAGATGGCTCAGACATTTCATGAACATCTACCACTTAATTAAAACATGACTTTGATATTAAGTTACTGAGGCTGGGCACAGTGGCTTATGCCTGTAATCCCAGCACTTTGAGAAGCTGAGGTGGGCGGATCACTTGAGGTCAGGAGATCAAGACCAGCCTGGCCAACATGGTGAAACCCCATCTCTACTAAAAGTACAAAAATTAGCCAGGTGTGGTGGTGCACACCTGTAATGTAATCCCAGCTACTTGGGAGGCTGAGGCGGGAAAATCTCTTGAACCTGGGAGGCAGAGGTTGCAGTGAGCTGAGATTGCTCCACTGCACTCCAGCCTGGGTGATAGAGCATGACTCCATCTCAAAAAAAAAAAAAAAAGGTTAAGTTTTTGAAACTTTGAGTCTTTTTACTGAAAAAGATTTTTGAAAAGTTCATTTATCAATTTTTCAAAAACTCACCACCATACAAATGAGTACACTGATAAACTTTTGTCTCTATTCATTTGACATACTCACTTTTAACAATTATGCTTGAATTGTTCATTAAACAAAGCTAGTCATCATCTCATGTTATTTCCGTGTTAATCATTTTTGTAGCCTGCAAATGTTAGGCAGTTACCACCTAAGCAAAAACCCTAAAGTTAAATACATGGGTATTTTGCTGATCCAAAGACATAGCTATTTTCATTAAACCAATAATATTAAAGTAGTCTTCTTTACTAAAGATTTACTCAAGTCATATGAACTGAACATTTTAGTTAGTTTCTATTTTGATTTAAGTGCTTACTTTTTTTTTGTTTTTTTTTTAAGACAGAGTCTCGCTCTGTCACCCAGGCTGGAGTACAGTGGCACGATCTCGGCTCACTGCAACCTCCACCTCCCGGATTCCAGAGATTCTCCTGCCTCAGCCTCCTGAGTAGCTGGGATTATAGGCATGCGTCACCATGCCTGGCTAATTTTTAATGTATTTTGAGTAGAGATGGGGTTTCACCATGCTGGCCAAGCTGGTCTCAGTCTCCTGACCTCGTGACCCGCCCACCTCCAAAGGGCTGAGATTACAGGCGTGAGCCACCAAGCCTGGCCAAGTGCTTACTTTTTTTTTTTAGAACCAATTAATTGGAGCTCTTTTGTATATTTTGATAGTGAAATATCCCATATGCATAATATAAACATACATAAGTACAGATTCTTTTTTTTTTTTTTTTTGAGATTGAGTTTCCCTCTTGTTGCCCAGGCTGGAGTGCAATGGCACCATGTCGGCTCACTGCAACCTTTGACTCCCAGGTTCAAGCAATTCTCCTGCCTCAGTCTCCCAGGTAGCTGGGATTACAGGCATGCACCACCACACCCAGCTTATTTTGTATTTTTAGTAAAGACGGGGTTTCTCCATTTTGGTCAGGCTGGTCTCAAACTCCCAACCTCAGGTGATCCTCCCACCTCAGCCTCCCAAAGTGCTGGGATTACAGGTGTGAGCCACCACACCTGGCTGAAAAATCATCTTAAACAAAGCCAAGGCTTATTACATAAACTTTAAGCCAATGTAGTTTAGGTGCAGACAGGGAGATGGTCTTACAAATGGACATTTCCTTTATAGATGTAATTATCTTTTATTTATTATTTCTTTTTTTTTCCAATAAGCCTTTTGTACTCCTAAATATCTTTTACAAAAAGTTTCAAAATGACTAGCTAAATGTCAGAAAGTTGCATTTTGGAGACTGATTTAGTTTGATAGGTAGTCTTTTCAATTTAATATTTCTTAATTAAATTACTGACTTTAGGGTGGAGCCCTTTAATGAACAGGGCAAATAAAACATTTGTTGTTTTTAGGGCCTAATATTTAAATATGTGAAAAGCAGGCACAGCTGGAAGGTAGAGCGTCTAGATCTCCAGAAATCAAGGATTCCACATTTACTTTGAATCCCTGATTTCTCCCAAAAGGGAAATGTCACGAGACCAGGCCGTGCAACATTTCCACAGTGCTCCTCACTACAAAGACATTCCCCTAAGGCTGGTGGGCAACCCAGCACTCAGCTCACTATGTGGTCAGCTCATCCTCCACAGGAGCCTTATCCCTTGGTGGTGAGTGTTTCCATAGCTTCCAAGTGTTCAAATAATGTCTCTCTTACCTAAATGTGCAAATAAACAAGCAGCTCACTGCAGTAATTACCATTCACTGCAGCTGCTGTCAGTCACTTCTGTAGGTTTCACCAGTGACTTGCCAGCTATTACACAAACAAAGATCAAGTTCTCCCTCACAGTATAAAGTAACCCTTGGCATTCCTAAAGCCAAAGAGATCAGAAAACTCAATGCAGAAGAAAGCAAAGCTTTAGACCTGTGAGAAATCTGCCCATGACTTTTGAGACTTCATGAGAGACAGAAGACCTCCCAAAAGGGGAGAGGGTGGCATATTTTTCTGTGTTCCTTGAGAGGTCTCAGGGCTGTTAGGTCTCATACATGGTATTGAAGATGGCAAAAGGAAAGAGTAGCAGAAGTGGAAGGGAGTGAAAGAACAAGTCCTGGAGGACCCAACTGAGGGAATTTTGTTTTTTTTTTGAGACAGAGTCTCGCTCTGTCGCCCAGGCTGGAGTGCAGTGGTGAGATCTCGGCTCACTACAACCTCTGCCTCCTGGGTTCAAGTTATTTTCCTGCCTCAGCCTCCCGAGTAGCTGGGATTACAGGCACGTGCCACCATGTCCAGGTAATTTTTGTATTTTTAGTAGAGACAGGGTTTCATCATATTGGTCAGGCTGGTCCTGAACTCTTGACCTCAGGTGGTCTGCCCGCCTCAGCCTCCCAAAATGCTAGGATTACATGTGTGAGCCACTGCGCCCGGCCTTAGGGAGATTTTAAGCTATCTAAAAGGCCAGTGAAGTTTTACAGTTTTTTCTCAGCAAAAATCATGCCAACAAAATAGGAAACAGAGGGAACCAACCATTTTTTAAAATCAGGTTTTTAGTATATTAACAACAACAAAAGACAAACCCAGAAACAGAATACAAAAGAGGAAAAGCAGAAAGACCTTCTTTATTTTTCACAAAGGAAGTTATAGTCTGAATATCAGTTTTTAAGCTAACTTCCAGCCATTAGAACTCTTTAAAAAATATTTTCAAATCTTTTCTTATCAAATTTCAACCACGACAAACAGTAAGTATGTCTTTCGGGCTGGGCGCGGTGGCTCACGCCTGTAATCCCAACACTTTGGGATGCTGAGGCGGGTGGATCGCTTGAACTCAGGAGTTTGAGACCAGCCTGGCCAATATGGTGAAACTCTGTCTCTACTAAAAATACAAAAATTAGCTGGGCATGGTGGCACAAGTCTGTAATCCCAGCTACTTGGGAGGTTGGGGCAGGAGAATTGCTTGAACCCGGGAGGTGGAGGTTGCAGTGAACTGAGATTGCACCACTGCACAGCCAGGGTGACAGAGCAAGACTCTGTCTCAAAAAAAAAAAAAAAAAGGTATGTCTTTCTTTCAGTTTGTCTGGTTCAACTTTTTCCAACTGTGGACACAAATGAATTATTTTACGTATTTCAAAGGATCCCCCCATTTTAGCCATTGATGTTTATGACCATTCCAGGTTATGTGAGTCAATTTTCTTAGATATTTACAAGAGGATGCGCCATAAGCGTTGTGCCTAAAACCAGTTGGTGTTTCTAAAGGAGGCTGTCCCTTTAAAGAGTGCTCAGATTTTGAAGCTTGATTTCCCGTAATTTAGGGACTTTTCAAAATTGATCAAGGCCAGAAATATATTTTGGGTCAAAGTGTGCTGCTTATGAGCATAAATTACCCATATGCATGTTTTGGTTTGAAATCAACAGAAATTGGTCACAAATGAAAATACAAGTCCAAATTATAAGTAATAGAAAGCAACTGCAGTTCTAAAAGCATGCTATAGAATTCTAGGCCAGAAGAAGTGAAACCACTGGTGCTAGAGTACCCATATGACCTCTAACTTGAACTTTTTGTCATGAGGTAGAGGCAGAGAAGGCAGAAGTCCTCTGCATAACTTTGTGCCCGACTGTGACCTGAACCTTCTGCTTTGAGGCCAAAGAGCTGTGAGGAACAAGAAGCAGGCAGCTCTCTGCAGAGCTTTTTACCTGAATGTCCTATCCAGAGAGAGTGACTAAAGTCCTCATTCTTAAAGGAAAGAGATGGTTTGCAGAACAACTTAAAATCTAGACTGCAACTGAAAAGAAAGGAAGGTTCAGATTCAGAAGAAGTCACCCCCAACATGTGGTAGGACCTCCAAAAATGGAGAATGCAATGGGTTCATGCTGGTACCAAGCACTGATTTCAGAGAGAAACACAAGGTGGTGGTGGGAAGTCACTCTGAATCCTGCCGACCAAAAGGAAAAAACTGAGGTAAAATTAATAGAAGTAGAGAGTTGATTTGGGCTGAGTTTGAGGACTGCAACCCAAGAGCATAGATTCATGGTGCCCTGAATATTTGCTTTGATTAGCAGCAGTTACAAGTGGGGTTTTAAAGGAAAAAAGAAGAGGCAGTTCCTAAGTTGCTTACCAAGAATTTACATTAAAATAACACAAGATATTGATTGGCTGCTGCACATTGTTCTTTGTATCTCAGATTCCAGGAAAATGAAGATAACGGATGAGGCAGCTAGTCAGGAACAAAATGCTTTTAGTCAATTGCCCGTGGGAATGGGGAATAACTGAAGTCCCATACTCAAGTCTCTCTGGGCCTGATAAATTTTACATACCTCACACAGCTTAGAGTGCTCTGGGCTGTTTCCTCTTCTCAGTAGTAAATAAGAAATTTAGTCTAATGCCTGGTGTACAGTAAGTGCTCAGTAAAATGTTAGAATCCCTTCCCTTTGAAATGATAGATACAGCTTTTCCTGTGGAGGAAAAATGAGCAGGAGAAAAACAACCACCACCAGCATAACAAATGGATAAAATTTATAAATGATTATGTAACTTTTATCTGTAGATTTGAAACTCTTTCTCTACCGTGAAACTGCCATTGCAAAATTATAACTGAGAATATAATCACAGTGAAAAAAATCTGACCTGACTGACTTCATCTTCCTTCTAACCTCCAAGTTGTTCTTGCTCATTCCTGGACATAGGCCAAACTAACTTTGGGAGAAACTTAGTTTATAGTTTTAACTTATTATTATTTTTTTTCTGAGACAGAGTCTTGCGCTGTCACCCAGGCTGGAGTGCAGTGGCACGATCTCAGCTCACTGCAACCTTCACCTCCTGGGTTCAAGCTATTCTCGTGACTCAGCCTCCCAAGCAGCTGGGACTATGGGCGCACATCAGCACACCTGGCTAATTTTTGTATTTTTAGTAGAGACAGAGTTTCGCCATGTTGGCCACACTGGTCTCGAATTCCTGGCCTCAAGTGTCTAGTTTAACTTTGAAACAAAGACAATAACAGCCCTTTCCCAAAACAAATCCCTTCCTGCCTGGGGACTAGACTGCCTTTGTGAGATTAACAAAATAGCCACAAGATTAGATATTATGGTTTAGGAGTCATGCAGCTGGAGGCTACAACATTTTGACCCTTCCCAAATTTTTCCTGGAGATAATATCACTATTGTAAAACTGAAGATCAGTGCTCAAAATATTTTGTAGACCCTGCACTTGACAGATCAGCTGGCACCACCCAGATGGATAAATTGGCTCATCTGATCTTATGGCCACCACCCAGGAAGTGACTCAGCACAAGAGGACAGCATTGACTCCCTATGATTTCATCTTTGACCCAACCAATCAGCACTACCAACTCACTGACCTCTCCCCACCAAATTATCCTTAAATACTCCAATCTCTGAATTCTCAGGGAGACTGATTTGAGTCATAATAAAACCCTAGTCTTCAATACAGCTGGCTCTGTGTGAATTAACCTCTTTCTCTATTGCAATTCCCTGTCTTGGTAAATCAGCTCTATCTAGGCAGCGGGCAAGAAAAACCCACTGGGCAGTTACAAATCTGGGGGCTTGTCCAGGATCACCCTTGTGGCTACCTGCCTGTGGCTCAGTACCCAACTCCAGCAATGGATCCAGAGGCCAGCCCAAATGGCCACTTAGTTCTCCTGGATTCAGGGCTGATTCTGGTACTGTCTCTACCAGTGGAATGCTGCTGACCCAATATGCATGGATTTAATTGCAATAGAGAAATAGTACTGGGGAGACTGATTTGAGTAATAATAAAACTCTGGTCTCCTGTACAGCTTGCTCTGCATGAATTACTCTTTCTCTATTGCAGTTCCTCTGTCTTGATAAATCAGCTGTATCTAGGCAGTGGGCAAGAAGAACCTGTTGGGTAGTTACAAATTTGGGGGCTCATCCAGGATTGTCCTTGTTTCTACCTGCCCACAGTTTGGTAGCCCCCTACTAGTGATGGATCCAGAGGCCAGCCCAAGCAGACATCTAGTTCTCTTTGACTCTGGCATGGTCTGTATTGGCATCGCATTACTAGCCCATGGTACATGGATTTAATTGTGATAGAGAAATAATCGTGGGGAGACATCCCATAACTGTAGCCTCATCACAGGGTATCTGTAGCTCCACCATGGGATGTCTGTAGCCTCATCACAGAGTGTCTGATTTGATGAGTATTCTAGGTGTTGCCAACAACCCTTTCCTTCTCCTGATTTGTTGGCCTCAATGAAACGGCTGCTATGTATAATCCCATCATGGGGTGCCTGTCTGTAGCCCCATCATGGGGAGTCTGCTCTAATTGGATGGGGATTAGGGGACATATTTAGAGGAATACTCTTGGTTTGTAATTTAATCTGGAATTTCTGTCTGGAAGGACTTCTGCTTGACTTTTTTGTTTTATGTATTTGCATGTGTAAGGAGATCTCTGAAGAAATTGCTGATGAAAGTCCAACAGGCTCTTGTAGTTTGTCTGGTTGGTCACATTTGCTGAAACCTGGAGGAATTGTTAGTGGAAGCTCAACAGGCCTGACTCAGGGTGACTGTCTGTTCTTCTGGAAACTGCAGAGAAAAGAAACTTGGAAACCTTGTATGCTGACAAAAAGGGACATAATTGGATATGATGGTTATTTTACCAAGGTTTTGAAATGTTATGCTTTCAAATGTAAACAGACTGCTTTAAGGAATCAAAGTTGACTTATAGAGCCAATAAAAGCCCTGCAGGAAAGCTGGCCTCATACTTTGTCTACACAGTGTCTGTGCAGGGCTCCTGACCTGTGGTAAGTAAAGAATGTCACTTTCTGAAAGACCAGGGATCCCAAGTTATCTTGGGACCTGGAGAGGAGGAAAATTCATCTAACTCATACAGGTATATTTGCAGGCATAGATAAATCCATGGATGGGCTTCAAGGCTTTAAAAAGTATAATCTGAGATTCCTTATGGAACAAAGTTTCAGCAAAGCCAATTTTTATTTTATTTTATTTTACTTTATTTTGAGACAGATTCTCACTCTGTCACCAGGCTGGAGTACAATGGCTCAATCTCAGCTGACTGCAACCTCCAACTCCCTGGTTCAAATGATCCTCCTGCCTCAGCCTCCTGAGTAGCTGGGATGGTACCCACCACCTTGCCTGGCCAATTTTCGTATTTTTAGTAGAGACGGGGTTTCATCATGTTGGCCAGGATGGCCTCGAACTCCTGACCTCTGGTGATCCACCCGCCTCGGCCTCCAGAGTGCTGGGATTATAGTCATGAACCGCCACATCTAGCCTCAGCAAAGCCAATTTTAAAAGGAGCCTATATGGCAAATAATTATTCTTGCTGCACTTTATACAAATAATCAGACCATGCATAATACAACTAAAACTTATTTTGCTTTAATAAAAACGGCAACTGTAGAGAGAAAAATTATGTTTTAGAAAAAAATAGTACACCTATTGTTAGTTGTTCTCGAGTTTTTATTATTTTCTGCAATTTGGACTAAATCCTAAATTCTTCGTGGGCTATAAGTCCCCAAACTAATGCTTTCAAATCTTTACTTCTAAAACTAGGATTTGCGTTTCTTATCCTAGGACTCATTTACCTTATAGTATGCTAGTCACTTAAAAGGTGTACTAAAACTGTAGATGAGAATACTGAAGCCTTTGTCATGTAAACCTTGGAACCCTAGCCCAGTCCCTATGCTCAGAAAGCTGCAAAGTGGTTCCACTCCTCTCACCTTGGGGATAATTCCTATTCCCACTACGCTCCCTTGTCAGCAGGAAGAAACCAGTGCAGCTTTTGACCTTTTCCCATCTTCCTAGACACACCTTTAGAATAAGGTCTTATAAAACCCAGACAGAGGGATTGAAATCACCATTGCAAAACTATAACTAAGAATATGATTACCGTGAAGGAGATCTGACCTAACCAATTCCATCTTGCTTCTAAACTCCAAGCTGTCCTTGTGCATTCCTGGGCATAGACCAAACTAACTTTGGGAGAAACTTAGTCTATAGTTTAACTTTGAAACAAAGACTATAACAGCACTTTTCCAAAATAAACCCCCTTTCTGCCCGGGAACTAGACTGCCTTTGTAGGACTAACAAATTAGCCACAAGGTTAGAAATTATGGTTTAGGAGTCATGCAGCTGGAGGCTGCAAAATTTTGACCCTCCCCAAATTGCTCCTAGAGATAACATCACTTTGTAAAACCGAAGATCAGTGCTCGAGATATTTTGCGGACCCTGCACTTGATAGATCAGCTGGCACCACCCAGGTGGATAAACTGGCTCATCTGATCTTGTGGCCTTCACCAGGAACTGATTCAGCAAAAGAGGACAGCTTCAACTTCCTATGATTTTATCTCCAACCCAACCAATCAGCACTCCTGACTCACTGTCCCCTACCCCCCAAATTATCCTTAAAAACTCCAAATTCTCGCCAGACGCGGTGGCTCACGCCTGTAATCCCAGCACTTTGGGAGGCCAAGGCAGGTGGATTACGAGGTCAGGAGATCAAGACCATCCTGGCTAATGCAGTAAAACCCCATCCATGCTAAAAATACAAAAAATTAGCCAAGTGTGGTGGCACGTGCCTGTAATCCCAGCTACTTGGGAAGCTGAGGCAGGAGAATCACTTGAACTCGGGAGGCGGAGGTTGCAGTGAGCCGAGATGGCGCCACTGCACTCCAGCCTGGACGACAGAGCAAGACTCTGTCTCAAACAAAACAAAACAAAACAACACAACAAAAAACCCTCCAAACTCTCAGAGAGACTGATATGAGTAATAATGAAACTCTCGTCTGCCATATAGCCTGTTCTGCATGAGTTCAAGTCTTTCTTTATTGCAATTCTGCTGTCTGGATAAATCAGCTCTGTCTAGGCAATGGGCAAGGTGAACCCATTGGGTGTTTACAGCTACTTCTTTTTCCAGCTCTGTCAGCTAATAACAATAATAACTGATTTGAATTTTTCCTCTTCTGCTTCCTCTAGAAGAGTTGGTATTCATTTTGCTTTGGTGGGGAAGAGTGAGGTGTTTTCACAGAACCATTTTATGCCGTGCTAAGGAGAGTGGACTTTACTGTGCAGGCTGAGGAGCTGACAGCGTTTTTCAAGAGGGGAAGGTGGGAAAGTCTTTTAATTTCAGAATGACCCATGTGGTGTAGAAGTGGAGAATAAAAGACTGAGGCTCTAGGCTATAAATCACTTACTTGCTCAATAGATATGTACTGAGTGTCTACTCGGAGTTAGGCACTAGAGTTATCAGGTCTCTGACCTTTTGGGGCTGACTGCATAGGAGTCTGTAGTCTCACAGGTGCTTCGGTATATGCTATGAAGGAAAAGAATAAGTCTTATGACGCTCTGAGGACATGATAGTTGACCCCGAGAGTAATTAAGAATAAGTCAGATGAGAGGAAATAAGGATCAAGGAAAGACCTCATTCAGGAAGGAGACACTTGAGCATACTTACATGCTGAAGGGAAGGATGAGGTAGAGAAGAGGGAGGAGAGGAGCGAAAGACAGATACAAAAGAGGGGATCATTCATGAAGCAAGAACCCTCAGAGGGTAGAGGCAATAGAAAATAATTAGCCTTGGGCAGGAAGAAGGTTACCACTTGCTCTGGGGTAGGATGAAAGGAGAGAGAAAGCAGAAGTTTATAGACGAAGGATAAGGTATAGAAGAGTTTTCATGTAATGGTCTCATGTCCTCTGTGTAGTAGGAGGATAAGTAGCTGCTGAATATTGGGGAGCTGAAAGAGTAGAGGGCTTGAAGAAAGAGGTATATGGGTTGAAGTGGCTCCCGTGGGAGACCAGAGGGAGCCACAGCTGATTGGTCTGGCTCTGTTCCGAAGGCTCTCATGATTACTCTGATTTTATATTTTAGACTCATCTCTCATCCCTCTGAGGGATGCCCCCATAGTGTTTCCTTTCTGCCTTTAATTATTGCATTTTCCAAGGGATGCAGTAATGACAGACAGCAGCTGTGAGGACAAGCATAGGAGAAAGAATTTTCCCATTACACCTGTGCCTCCTCCACAAAAGAAATAATACATTTATGCAGGCCTGCTTGCATCCATCCCTTAAGTGAAACCTGATAATGAGATTGGTAAAAATGAAAAATCTGACAATATTGAGTGTGGGTGTCAATGTGGGCAAAAAGGAACTCTTGTAAGTTGCTGGGGAAGTGTAAATTGATACAAATACTACAAAGAACAATTTTGCAATATTTTGTTAAGTTTAAATTGCCACAACCTGTATATGGGTACACATAGACCTTAGAAAATTGTTTTGTAAACTATAGATGGAGACCCCAATAGTGGGTCTAGAAATCAATTTAGTGGATGTTAACTAGCAATTTAAATAACATAGATTTAGCCAGGTGTGGTGGCTCATGCCTGTAATCCCAGCAAATTGGAAGGCCGAGGTGGGAGGATTACATGAAGTCAGGAGTGCAAGACCAGCCTGGCGAACATGGTGAAACCCCATATCTACTAAAAATACAAAAATTAGCTGGAGGTCGGGCACGGTGGCTCGCCCCTGTAATCCCAGCACTTTGGGAGGCTGAGGCGGGCAGATCACGAGGTCAGGAGATCGAGACCATCCTGGCTAACACAGTGAAACCCCGTCTCTACTAAAAATACAAAAAATTAGCCAAGCGAGGTGGCAGGCGCCTGTAGTCCCAGCTACTTGGGAGGCTGAGGCAGGAGAATGGCGTGAACCCGGGAGGCAGAGCTTGCAGTGAGCCGAGATTACGCCACTGCACTCCAGCCTGGGCGACAGAGCCAGACTCCATCTAAAAAAAAAAAAAAAAAAAAAAAAAAAAAAAAAAAA